>NC_084617.1:61798642-61853642 GCF_033978795.1 Nerophis ophidion | reverse complement strand
GGAAGATCCCTTATCTGCTTATAGTTTTAATAGTGTTTTAGTGAGATTGTAAACTCATACCTGAAAGTCGGAGGGCTGCGGTGAACGCCAGTGTCTCTCAGAGAAGCCAAGATCACAGCTGCCTTTTTGACAGCTGCAGGAGGAAGTCGCATAATCCACTGAAGTCTCCGGTAAGAGCTGACTTAACATCACAATTTTCCCATCCAAAAACTTGCTGGTTGACGTAGAGAAACATGTTTGCTTGTCCGCTTTGTGTTAAAGCTTCACTACAAAGAAACACCGGCTGTGTTTCGGTGCTAAAGGCAGCTGCAATCCACCGCTTTCCACCAACAGCATTCTTCTTTATAGTCTCCATTATTAATTGAACAAATTGCAAAAGATTCAGCAACACAGATGTCAAAATTACTGTGTAATTTTGTGATGAAAAGAGACGACTTTTAGCCGTGTGTGGTGATGGGCTAATATGTCCGCTACAACCTGAGACGTCACGCACACGCGTCATCATACGCGACGTTTTCAACAAGAAACTCCGCGGGACATTTAAAATTGTAATTTAGTAAACTAAACCGGCCGTATTGGCATGTGTTGCAATGTTAATATTTTATCATTGACATATAAACTATCAGACTGCGTGGTCGGTAGTAGTGGGTTTCAGTAGGCCTTTAATTTCTGTCCCATTTTTTTTTTTTTTTTTGACCAAAACTGTTGCCTTCATAGTTTTTGTAAATGTGTATTATATGTGTATTTCATTATTTTTCCGCTGCTCACTTAAAATACTTACATTACTTGCTACTTTGTACATTTGATCAAACCCACAGAGCATTCACTTGCATTTACTATAACATATTTGTCATTTGGAGGAAGAAATGATTGGTCAGAGGCATTCATTTGTACTGATAAGAGATGTTTTATACTCTGTGGGTGTTTTGATAGCAGATAAAAAAGGGAATGATGTGCATGATAACCTGTCATTTTTTTTAAACATTTTTTTTGATGTGAGTTTGTCGCTTTCAGTCCATTTGAAGTTGGAATTGAGCAAGCAAATGCACCGTCACCGTCTTTGTGAGGAGATCTTTGAGTGTTTCTCCATGAAAGGCAACAATCACAGGCCCGAAGTGGAGTAAGTGTGTGCGCGTCTCCCTGCAGAATGGCTGTTTAAAGGAGATTAGTCCTGACAAGTGAACTTCAGCTGGTAATAAAACCCCTTTTTATCTGCAAAGCAAACATTGGAGCCGCCCACCCGAATGAATACCTAACTCCGGAATTACCATAAGAATAGCTGGGCTGAGTACACTCCTAATGCCTAAACTAACAGTGCGGACACACACATGCATGCACGACTCATACGTGCGCACACACACTTGAGCCCTGCTAATGAGTAGTTTCACTGTTTGAGTTGGTGCCCAGTTAGGGGTGGCAGCGTCCCCGTGACGATGAGCAGGAGGAATGTTGAGAAGCAGACAATATTGTTCTGCAGCGTCCATCCAACACACTCCCACCATCCTTAACCCCCACAAGGTGCCCACATATCCATCATTTGCATCTGTCTTTTGGAAGAATCTCTAAAAAAAAAAAAATCATCATCATCAATTCCACTGGAATCATCCTATCCTGAGACCATCTTTAGTCACCGTCCCCTGGCATTGCACCGAGCACCCCCTCCAACCTGCAGGACCCCGGAGGACCAGAGGCTGACCGGAGCTGCAGCAGGGTGCAGAAAGCAGGCCGTTGGTTCCCAGGACCGCTGAGCACTTGTCATGTAAATGAAGAAGTCACAACCAATTAGAGTAATTGCAGCGCGTCGCCCCGTCTTCGCTGAGCTGAGGAGGGGCATGGGAGAGCAGGGGCAGGAACCGAGGGGGGTGAGGAAATGAAGTAAGGGATGGTAACATGCACAGAGGGGACCAGCATCATGAGAGAAGGAGGCAAAGTGTTTAAGAGTTCAAATATTTCAGTGGAAAACATTGGGAAATTGGATCCAAACAGTCAGAGTCGTAATATTTTGGATTCGTTTGCATCAAAAACACAGTTTATGAATAATACTGAACATTCATTTATTATTCATGGTATTTATTGTCAGTGGAATCCTAATTTTGCACCTATTTTTAAGTGAATAATTGTTTTCCATGAAATGACTGTGATTGTGAGTCAGTGAAAATGCACTAAATGTGTGTGTGCGCGCGCGCGTGTGCGTATGTGTGTGTGTTCTTGTATTTTTACTCTTCTTGAGACATTAACAAGAAAAAGTACCTCCCATACCATGTGAAGACCAGTGAACAAGTTAGGACAGAAGTCATGGTCCCAATACGGAAAACCACTGCATCTAATAGAGAATGTCTCATTTGCAACCCTGGTGGTGAAATCTATCAAAATGAGGGTGGTCCCAAAAAGGAGGGATTCTTCAAATTGATTCTTTGTCGGTTTTAAAAGCGCTCCCCCTCTGGTCAACATATGAAATAACAAGTGTGTGTAAAAATGTGAAAAGTACCCCTTCTAGCACACACATACGTAATAAGTGTGTGTAAGAAATTGAAATGCGCCCCCTTTGGCCAAAATGAATTAAAAAATGAAATACCGTATTTCCTTGAATTGCCGCCGGGGCATGAGCTAATTATTTTAAAACCTCTTCTCACTCCGGCACTTACCAAAGGTATGCAGTAAAAATTTGAGTGTGATGTAAGCTTGGACCTTAAATCCGACAGAATAGTTCTTAATCTTCTTCCCTTTATGAAATTTCAAATTACCGGTATTGAAATCAGCCTCCTTCATTTTGAAAATGATGACAGGGGAAGTCTGACCAGGCGGTAATACTAAGCATGCGCTAATTATTTTGGGAAGCGAGTTTGACCCGGCAGTAATTCAAGTCAGGCACATACTATATGCCCTGCGGCAATTCAAAGAAATACGGTAAATATGTATATAAAGAAAAATAAATAAATCTTTTAATAAGTCTTTTTCTCACAATGTGTCAACTTTTTTGTCTCTTATTCTTTCTGTTTCTGTAATATTGCGATAATAATTATTTTGAATTACTTTTTTAATGTAAAATTTTTACTTTTTAATGCAAAATGGTGACATTTGTCGTATAAAATTTTGACTTTTATCACAATATTGCCAATTTTTTTGTTGGGTTTGTAATATTCTGACATTTTTTGAGTAAAATTATGACTTTTGTCATAATTTTGCCAAGTAAAATTCCGATCATTGTTATGATATTGCCCAAATTTTAAAGTGTGCTTATAAACTTGTGACTTTTGTCGAGTAAGATTATTTAAAATTACGACTCTTTCCATAAAATCACCAAAATTGAAAGCTTTTCTTGTAAAATTGCGACTTTTATTGAGTAAAATTCCACCTTTTATCATAATATTGCACAAGTGTTCAGTTTTTCTTGTAAAATTTTGACTGGCTTTGAGTAAAACTACGACTTTTATTTTAAAACTGCCAAAATGCTACGTTTTTCTTGTGAAATTGTGACCTTTTTCTTGTGACATGCCAACTTATTTTTCACAACAAGCTTTTTCATATTTGCATAGTATGTATATATTATTAATGTTGTAAATACAAATCTTTATATATCTGGAAAGGGTGGTCCTAAAGAAAGAGGTAGACCTTTTTTGGAGGTCTCAAGAAGGTAACAAATACAATAGTGTGTGTGTGTGTGTGTGTGTGTGTGTGTGTGTGTGTGTGTGTGTGTGTGTGTGTGTGGCGAGGACAAGTGAGTGTAGCACAGCAGGTGGTAGAGACTAATGGAACCCCCCTGGCCTATCAAGAGTAGGGGGTGATGGTGCAAACGTGTGTGTGTGTGTGTGTGTGTGCGTGTGTGTGTGTGCGTGAGGTGCGTGTGTGTGAAAGCGAGCGAGAGACAACTTGGGAAGGGTACATGTAGGACTTGTCAAAGAAAAAAAGACAACCATTGTTTTGTGGCTGGACTGACAATATGTGACAATATTTTACTGAAATGAAACAATAGAGGATTGTGGGAGAACATTTTCCTTGGATCTGGCCATTTTGAATTGTAGTAATATTTCATTGATTGATTGATTTTGATTGAAACTTTTGTTAGTAGATTGCACAGTACAGTGCATATTCCGTACAATTGACCACTAAATGGTAACACCCGAATAAGTTTTTCAACTTGTTTAAGTCGGGGTCCACGTTAATCAATTCATGGTAAAAAAAAAAACGTCTCCCCATCAGGGAATCAAACCCTGGTCTTCCACGTGACAGGCGGAGATACTCTCCACTATACTACCGAGGACTGCATTTCCAAAAATGATGGGAACTGATGTTAGAGAGAAAGACAACCATAAAACATTGCTGTGGTCAGTCAACATGTAATGTCCTGTTTGTTGTCCATCCGTACCACCGCTCATTTATTGTCCCTCTAAGTCCACGGGTTTTTATAATGCAGCCTGAAGGCTTGAGGCAACCTACAAGGCTTGCATAAACACAGCATGGGCATTATGTTCGAGTGGTGTGTGTTGAAATAAGGAAGGGAGTGTGCTTAAATAAAAGCCACTTGTAATGTTCTGCGGGATCCCAAGAGGTCTAAAGACGGCTAAGCTAAGAGAACATTTGCTTTTAGATCCCCTCCCCCTTCCATCCTCTGCCTCAGAGAAGAACCAATACTTCCCTTCGTAAGACACACTTACAGTCAGTGCGAGTGTATTTAAACAAGCAGCAGAGTCAGGCTTTGGTGAGATGCACAGTTAGACTGAATGAGTCACAAAAGACCAGAATAGGACTCATATCTGATTATTACTTGACTGTCTGGTACGATTGGTGCCGCAGAGCCACAAACTGACTTGTTTAATGTGGAAAAAGATGTGCAACGCAGAGCAAACAACCAAAAACATTTATCCCAGGCGAATTTGAATCAGTGAGTCGGTAACCAATTCGTCTATTCCACAAATCAAGTCTGTGAATTTCTTGAGTTTGTAACGACTCAGAAAGCCAACTAAAGAGGTCAGTTCGTCACTCAGGCCCTGTCTACATTAAGCCGGATAACTCCTTAAAGGGGAACATTATCACAATTTCAAAAGGGTTAAAAACAATAAAAAACATTTCCTAGTGGCTTGTTTTATTTTTCAAAGTTTTTTTCAAAAATTTACACTAGTCTATAAAATCCGCTACACCTCCCTGATACCGAAGTACATGTCAAACTACTTACTTAATGACCACCGTAACCACAACACCAGGGGGAGCTCCACAAACCACGTTAAACACAGATTCCGATCTTAACTCATTCTCTTTCTATGCCACATCAATTTGGAATGCACTACCAACAGGTGTAAAAGTAAGTGCATCTCTATCCTCCTTCAAAACCGCTCTAAAACCACACATCCAGGCAACTTCAACCCTTTTCTAATACCCTCCTCCATTCACATCCCATCTACCCGGATTGTAAATAAACTAATGTAAATAATCAAATGTATTTCTATTGTATACACTTGTTCTTATGCTATCTGAACTCACTATGTTCTTTGCTGGCTGTACATATCCTACTAAGTAAGACCTACACTGTTTCAATATCCATTTCTCTGTTGATGCAATTGTTGATGACTGAAGTACTGATATCAACCAAAGCTCCTCATCCCACCCCCTGGATTGTAAATAATGTAAATAATTCAATGTATATACTCTCAAGATTAACTTGTGTGATGACTGTATTATGCTGATAGTATATATTTGTACCATGAATTGAATAACGTGGACCCCGACTTAAACAAGTTGAAAAATGTATTTGGGTGTCAATTGTACGGAATATATACAGTACTGTGCAAACTACTAATTAAAGTTTCAATCAATCAATCAATCAATGGTCAGGACACGCCTCACTCGTTTGCCTTCACCTTCATTGTCCATTTGTTTTTGATGACTTTATATACTCTGGACCTAGACGTTGAGTCTGCAACATACCAGGCAAACAATAACTAATACAGTCTGCTTTGCCAGTCCAAAAGCTTTCGCCGTTTTCCATAGTTTTCCCTCGACGGCCAGGTAATACAAAGCACACGCTACCTTTTTTTCATTACATCCAAGGGAGCCCACATTTTCGTTTTCTCTCCTTCGACAAATGTACAAAGTTTTTTGAAGTAGAATCGCAGCTAAAATGGACATTCAAAAGTTATCTTGCCGTCTGAGAAGTGTTGTATCCAAAATAGCTGCAATCGCTTTCTCTGAAGGTATTCATGTGTGATTTCCACAAGGGTCTGTACATGTAGAGGAAGGAGAAACACGGGCATGTCCGGATGAATTGCCTTCCATATTTCCAGTGGTTACCTCCGAGTTACGAAACCACTTTATTATGAAGCTGGCTGTGGCGCGTTCTTTCTGACGTCACTTCCTGTGTGGGGCGCGGTCTTTCTGGCGTCACTTCCTCTCCGAACTCTGTTTGTAAACGATCAGTGAGTCTAAGAGCTTTGTATGGACTTCGCTCCCATCCGAAAGCAGTACTTAGTAACTCACTTCTAGAGATACCCCTTGAGATACTAGGTTTTTCTGTTGTATCTACGCGGTTATGTGGTAGTTGCTAGGTCCTGCCATGCGCGTAACAGCTTACTTACGGAACAAATTACTATATCGCATACACTAATGTAAAGCATATCACCTAGTAACTCCAAAATTATTATCAGCTCAGTTTTGACCAAAATTGAGTTACTGGGTTTTGCCTTTGGATGGGAGTTCATATGTATTCAAGAAATAAACGGCGCACTTACCTGTGTAAAAAATTATCCAAAGAGGGGAACCTTAAACGATGATTTAGTGTGGCCGAAACGGGGCTTAGGTTAAATAATTATTTGTTTAATGAGTTAGATCGATGGATGGATGGAGTTATCCGGATTAATGTAGACAGGCTCGAAGAGAGGGCGGCATATCGAGTCTGGCAATGGAAAGGGGGTTGTCAGAAGGTGTAGGTGACAAACCCAGAGATGAAGAGACGGCGGCAGGCATTGAGCAGGAAAACATGATTTAATTTAACACTAAAACAAGAACAAAACAAAATGGTACAAACAAAAGAGTACAAACAAAAGGCGCGCACAAGGCGGAGAACAAACTTGGCTATGAACAAAAACTAGCACAAAGACTAACCGTGGACAAGATACAAAAACACTTACTGTGACACGAAGGAACTATGACATGAGCAGAGTGAACAGAAGTAGACACAGCTACAACGACAAGTATTAATGACATTGACAATCATTAGCGACAATTATAATGACAATACTCCAGCCCTGACTGGAGGGCAAAGCAGGACTAAATAGTATCTGGCTGATTGACACCAGGTGTGGCCAGGTGCCAATTAGCCACAGCTGAGGGGAAAAAGCACTCAGGGATACATGCAGGAAATAAAGACGGACAGAGGAAAAACTCAAAACATAACTAAACTGTCAGTGACAAACCTGACAGGGGCGTTTCAAGTACAGTTAGTTAATTACCAAAAACGGATTGATATTATGGGAAATGGCTGACAGATTCATTTTCAGTAACAAAAAATACTTAAAGAAACGTTTTTAATGTCGCTATGGGTCCTTTCAGTTTTGACGCATCCATTCCTACTGTAGTCAGTGCAGAGGGCAAAACAGCAGAAAGGGGGGGGGGCATTGAAGCTCGACACACCACTGCTATAAGCGATATTGTAAGTGTCGCAAACACCAATTCAGCAGGGAGGAGGCTTTCGTAAGAGAACTACAATACATAACCACAGGCATCATACATATCAGCTGTGTTGATTTTCATGTTTTAATCTGAAAAGATAAACATTAGTTAAATACTAATTGAGGAAAAATGGCTTCGTAACTGCAGGGGGGATTTCCTTTGCTGGAGTTAATTAGATGTTGTGTGTTGTGTTGCAATTTCAACCGTATTGGGCTATCACACACACACACACACACACACACAAACATGCACATATGTGCATTATTTGATATTTCTCAATCCATTATAATTTAATGCTTGGTGAATCTTCCCAAACCGTGTGTGTGTATGTGCCAGAGGCCTTTCTCAAAGAAGAGCATACGTGTCAATATGCCTTCCTCCATTTAGACACTAAAACATTCATGCAAACCAGCACACGCTTGCCAAACAGAAGAAACACATATGTCGTATTATCCTAAAAATTTAAAACGCCACCTGCCCCTGACTAAAAGAGAAAATATTGTACTTTTTTTTTTTTAAGTCAGATTTTTGCTCCAACTTCCTCTCATTGACTGCTGGCGTACCGTATTTTTTGGACTATAAGTCACAGTTTTTTTCATAGTTTGGCCGTGGGTGCGACTTATACTCAGGAGCGACTTATGTGTGAAATTTTTAACACATTACTGAAAAATATCAAATAATATTATTTAGCTCATCCACGTAAGAGACTAGACCAGGGGTCGGCAACCCAAAATGTTGAAAGAGCCATATTGGACCAAAAATACAAAAACAAATCTGTCTGGAGCCGCAAAAAAATAAAAGCCATATTACATACAGATAGTGTGTCATGAGATATAAATTGAAATAAGAGGACTTAAAGGCCTACTGAAATGAGATTTTCTTATTTAAACGGGGATAGCAGGTCCATTCTATGTGTCATACTTGATCATTTCGTGATATTGCCATATTTTTGCTGAAAGGAATTAGTAGAGAACATCGGCGATAAAGTTCGTAACTTTTGGTCGCTAACAGAAAAGCCCTGCCTTTACCTCACATTGTTTTTAATGGGAGCCTCCAACAAAAAGAGCTATTCGGACCGAGAAAACGACAATTTCCCCATTAATTTGAGCGAGGATGAAAGATTCGTGTTTGAGGATATTGTAAGCGACGGACTTGAAAAAAAAAAACAAAGAAAAAAACAAGTTAAGAAAAACGCGATTGCATTGGGACAGATTCAGATGTTTTTAGACACATTTACTAGGATAATTCTGGGAAATCCCTTATCTTTCTATTGTATTGCTAGTGTTTTAGTGAGTTTAATAGTACCTGTTAGTCGGAGGTGTGTGTCTTGGTGTGTAGACGCTAGTGTCTCAGGGAAGTCGACGGCAGCTTTATGGAAGGCGCAAGCTCAGCTGATCTCCGGTAAGAAGCGGCTTTTTACCACAATTTTCTCACCGAAACCTGCTGGTTGACATTCGGTCGGGATCCATGTTCGCTTGACCGCTCTGATCCATAGTAAAGTTTCACCTCCTGGAATTTTAAACAAGGAATCAGCGTGTGTTTGTGTGGCTAAAGGCTAAAGCTTCCCAACTCCATCTTTCTACTTTGACTTCTCCATTATTAATTGAACAAATTGCAAAAGATTCAGCAAAACAGATGTCCAAAATACTGTGTAATTATGCGGTTAAAGCAGACGACTTTTAGCTGTGTGTGTGTGCAGCGCTCATATTTCCTAACAGTCCATGACGTCACGGGTACACGTCATCATTACGCGACGTTTTCAAGAAGAAACTCCCGGTAAATTTAAAATTGCAATTTAGTATACTAAAAAGGCTGTATTGGCGTGTTGCAATGTTAATATTTCATCATTGATATATAAACTATCAGACTGCGTGGTGGGTAGTAGTGGGTTTCAGTAGGCCTTTAAATGAAACTAAATGAGCTCAAACATAGCTACAAATGAAGCATAATGATGCAATATGTACATATGGCTAGCCTAAATAGCATGTTAGCATTGATTAGCTTGCAGTCATGCAGGTACCAAATATGTCTGATTAGCACTCCACACAAGACAATAGCATCAACAAAACTCACTTTTGTGCATTCACGCACAACGTTAAAAGTTTGGTGGACAAAATGAGACGGAAAAAGAAGTGGCATAAAACACGTCTTAGAAAGTCAGAGGAAGTTGTACATGTAAACAAACCACGGTGAGTTCAAGGACCGCCAAAATTAGTAAGACAAAATGGCGCTCGCCAAATACTAGAATTAGTGAAGCATGTTTAATACAAACAGTGTGCTTAATAACAATTAGGGAGGATTGAGTCATGTTTGTCCTCCTGCAGAAACCATATTAAAACAAAAACATTTTTTTTTTTCCTTCATTTTTTTCCATTTTTTATACATTTTTGAAAAAGCTCCAGAGAGCCACTACGGCGGCGCTAAAGCCAGAGTCCGCGGGTTGCTGACCACTAGACGTATAATATTTAATCGGATTTGGCAATTAGGAGTGACAGATTGTTTGGTAAACGTATAGCATGTTCTGTATTTTATAGTTATTTGAATGACTCTTACCGTAATATGTTACGTTAACATACCAGGCACTAGAGATGCGCGGTTTGCGGTCTCATCCGCGGAGTCCGCGGGTCGAGCGGGTGACATGAGGAAAAAATAGATTTTAAATAGATTCGGGCGGGTGGCAGTTGAACCATTAGGAAATATATGATATACATGGGTCAGAAATCGGTAACTTTAACCGCTCAAAGAGCCATTTTGGACCCCTGTCACAAAGCGAAGAAGACATTAATTGACGTAAACATTCTCAAGAATGTCTGCCGGCAGTCACCCACTTGATGAGTATTAGGGCGTGCTATGTAGCCTTTGCCTTTGACGCCTTCTACAACATGTACAATTTATTTGCACATCCAGCAATATGTTGTATGTGGCTTCCACTGACACATGCACACGACTGCAAGGCATACTGGGTGATACAGAGTACACTAATGGTTGTGATATAAACAATTTTAACCTTCTTACTAATATGCGCCACGCTGTGAAGCCACACCAAACAAGAATGACAAACACATTTCGGGAGAACATCCTCACAGTAACACAACATAAACACAACACAACAAATACCCAGAATCCTTTGCATCCATGTCACTTCCTGACTATATTATACACCCCACTAGCAGCAACCCCCCCCCCTCTCCGCGTGCATCGGTAAGGCGGGGTTGGGGGCGCGGGGTTATAAAGTATATTCAGGAAGTGTCATGGATGCAAAGGATTCTGGGTATTTGTTGTGTTGCGTTTATGTTGTGTTACTGTGAGGATGTTCTCCCGAAATGTGTTTGTCATTCTTGTTTGGTGTGGCATCACAGTGTGGCGCATATTAGTAAGAGTGTTAAAACTGTTTATATCACAACCATTAGTGTACTCTCTATCACCCCGTATGCCATTCAATCTTGTATGTTTGTTTGCGGAAGCTGTATACAGCATGTTGCTGGACTGGCAAACCGTTCGTACATATTGTTGAAGGTGTCTAAGGCAATAGTTTCACAGCACGCCCTTATTCCCGTTATCTGAATGAGCACTATCGGATATTCGCGAGAACATTAGCGGCTTCCATTGCCTTCTTTACTTTGTGACACGGGCCAAACTAGCTCTTTTAGTGGTAAAGGACGCCGACTCCGGATGTATAACAACTGGCGGGCGGTTGCGGTTTTGATAAAATGTTGGTTCGGGTGGATAACGACTTAAGTAATGCGGTTGCGGATGATATAATTGCCTATCCGCGCATCTCTACCAGGGACCTTCTCAGTTGGTTATTTATGCGTCATATAAAGTACACTTATTCAGCCTGTTTTTCACTATTCTTAAATTGCCTTTCAAATGTCTATTCTTGGTGTTGGGTTTTATCAAATAAATGTCCCCAAAAAATGCGACTTATACTCCAGTGCAGTTCGGGGAAGCCATGGAAAACGACTTCCGGACGGCTTCGAAGCGATTCTGGACCACCATACGGCGCCTCAGGAAGGGGAAGCAGTGCACTATCAACACCGTGTATGGTGCGGATGGTGTTCTGCTGACTTCGACTGCGGATGTTGTGGATCGGTGGAGGGAATACTTCGAAGACCTCCTCAATCCCACCAACACGTCTTTCTTTGAGGAAGCGGTGCCTGGGGAATCTGTAGTGGACTCTCCTATTTCTGGGGCTGAGGTCGCTGAGGTAGTTAAAAAGCTCCTCGGCGGCAAGGCCCCGGGGGTGGATGAGATCCGCCCGGAGTTCCTTAAGGCTCTGGATGCTGTGGGGCTGTCTTGGTTGACAAGACTCTGCAGCATTGCGTGGACATCGGGGGCGGTACCTCTGGATTGGCAGACCGGGGTGGTGGTCCCTCTCTTTAAGAAGGGGGACCGGAGGGTGTGTTCCAACTATCGTGGGATCACACTCCTCAGCCTTCCCGGTAAGGTTTATTCAGGTGTACTGGAGAGGAGGCTTCGCCGGATAGTCGAACCTCGGATTCAGGAGGAACAGTGTGGTTTTCGTCCTGGTCGTGGAACTGTGGACCAGCTCTATACTCTCGGCAGGGTTCTTGAGGGTGCATGGGAGTTTGCCCAACCAGTCTACATGTGCTTTGTGGACTTGGAGAAGGCATTCGACCGTGTCCCTCGGGAAGTCCTGTGGGGAGTGCTCAGAGAGTATGGGGTATCGGAATGTCTTATTGTGGCAGTCCGCTCCCTGTATGAGCAGTGTCAGAGCTTGGTCCGCATTGCTGGCAGTAAGTCGGACACGTTTCCAGTGAAGGTTGGACTCCGCCAAGGCTGCCCTTTGTCACCGATTCTGTTCATAACTTTTATGGACAGAATTTCTAGGCGCAGTCAAGGCGTTGAGGGGTTCCGGTTTGGTGGCCACGGGATTAGGTCTCTGCTTTTTGCAGATGATGTAGTCCTGATGGCTTCATCTGGCCGGGATCTTCAGCTCTCACTGGATCGGTTCGCAGCCGAGTGTGAAGCGACCGGAATGAGAATCAGCACCTCCAAGTCCGAGTCCATGGTTCTCGCCCGGAAAAGGGTGGAGTGCCATCTCCGGGTTGGGGAGGAGACCCTGCCCCAAGTGGAGGAGTTAAAGTACCTAGGAGTCTTGTTCACGAGTGGGGGAAGAGTGGATCGTGAGATCGACAGGCGGATCGGTGCGGCGTCTTCAGTAATGCGGACGTTGTATCGATCCGTTGTGGTGAAGAAGGAGCTGAGCCGGAAGGCAAAGCTCTCAATTTACCGGTCGATCTACGTTCCCATCCTCACCTATGGTCATGAGCTTTGGGTCATGACCGAAAGGATAAGATCTCGGGTACAAGCGGCCGAAATGAGTTTCCTCCGCCGGGTGGCGGGGCTCTCCCTTAGAGATAGGGTGAGAAGCTCTGCCATCCGGGAGGAGCTCAACGTAAAGCCGCTGCTCCTCCACATCGAGAGGAGCCAGATGAGGTGGTTCGGGCATCTGGTCAGGATGCCACCCGAACGCCTCCCTAGGGATGTGTTTAGGGCACGTCCAGCTGGTAGGAGACCACGGGGAAGACCCAGGACACGTTGGAAAGACTATGTCTCCCGGCTGGCCTGGGAACGCCTCGGGATCCCCCGGGAAGAGCTAGACGAAGTGGCTGGAGATAGGGAAGTCTGGGCTTCCCTGCTTAGGCTGCTGCCCCCGCGACCCGACCTCGGATAAGCGGAAGATGATGGATGGATGGATGGATGGATGGACTCCAGTGCGACTTATACCCCGAAAATACCATATATATTTATCCTCTTATGAATTATGAAGACAGTTAGCTCTTTTGTGTATGAATTATTACTGATCTTCCTGCCTCCCTCCACAGGATTGTCACAACAACAAATGCATTTACGCGGCTTTATTACCGTTGTATTTTTAAGCGCGCTCGCAGTTTGGGGTCGAGCGCCCAACAAAACAGCTAATTTCAGAAACATGCTTTTCATTAGGAGGAAACAAATGTTTATTTTACCAGCACTTTGTGGGAAGTCATGAATAAATATGGTGTTTGTCTCTGAGGTAAATAAAACAACAATGCGGAAGGAGAACAGACGGGATGGAGATGCAACAGAGATGTTGACTGGTGGTTTGGTTCTCAGTGGAGACTTCATGGTCGCAGCTCAGTGTAAAAAGTGTATTAGTGATCGGATTAGCAGCAGAAGGAGAACTTAACTATGGTATAAATACACACAGAAATGCATGATTGGAGGTGGGGAGGGCATGGAATAAAAAAAGCAAAACAAAAACACAGAGGTCATGAATATGGAATTTGTATTTCTTCTGAGTTAAATATTCATGACATGACGATTAGTATGTCATAACGGCATTATCAGCTTCGGCAGCCAAAGACGAGAAAACTCAGGCTTGATTGATCTCATCAGGACTTCATCAATAATGGATAACTCCAATCACTGTGTAAATGCGAGAGTGTGCACACACACGCACACACACACACACACGCACGCACACACACACACACACACACACACACACACACACACACACACACGCACACACACACACACACACACACACGCACGCACAAACGCTACACTTCAGCATTCTTTAGCAATTATGACACTCCCTCGTTTAAAGCTGCATAAATCTATTTTAATTGTACCGTCATATTGTTTCAGTTGTAAAATAATGACACAATAATGGCACAAACAGCACTCGTGGTCCTAAATTAAAATTGGAAATGAAAGCGTAGGAATGGATTGAAGCTTGTGTTTCAATTGATCTGCGTAAAGTTGAAACATCTTGCTTCAATGTTTCTTATTTTCCATGGGTTTTTTGGGTTGGTGCACTAATTGTAAGTGTATTTTGTGTTTTTTATGTTGATTTAATTAAAAAAAATATATATATATATGAAAAAATTCTTCTGCGGCCCGGTGGTTGGGGACTACGGATTTAAGACACACTTGAGCTTAGCACACAAGTTTAGTAGATCAGGTTCTGACGATTCATCATATTGTTATACACAAAGATAACGATAATAAAATGGTGTATGCATTTTTTGAGATGTACTCTGTGTGTGTGTGTGTGTGTGTGTGTGCGTGCGTGTGAGTGTATGTGCGTGTGCGTGGTTGGAGATTTTAATGAAAAGAGGAATAATTTGATGAATGCAGTGTCTGCTTCAAGCTATCCAACATCATGAGGAAAAAATATTAGGACAGCTATAGTTAGCTATTAACTGCTTCCATTCATCTGGGAAGACATCCTCCTTGATTTTTGGGTGTGTACATAGGGATTCTTTTCATTCATTCATCCATATGAACATTTCTGAGGTCAGAGGTCATTGATGTTGGCTTTGGGATAGCAAAAACATTAGGTTCTGGGAAAAACAAAGTAGTCTTTGATTGATATAAAATAAATTGAATATTCTAATCAATTAAGTCTCACAATGATGTTTCGTTTAAATGAAATACATTGCAGCACATTTTCCATTATTCAGAGCCCAGCTTCCTGTTCATCAAATGTGTAGTGTGCGCTTTGATCATATACGTCATGTCACACAGGATTGTGTGTGTGTATGTGTGTGTGTGTGTGTGTGTGAGTGTGTGTGCATATGTCACAGACGTGCTGTTTTTGTTTCTGTTTCTGTCCAATATAATAGCATCTTGCAATGTCACATTGTGGATGTGGGGGTGGGTGTCTGTGTTGTATTTTTCTGTGTCACATTGAGTCATCAGTGAGCTCCCCATTGCCACAGCCAAGTGGGAATGACTGATGCCCGCTTGCTGACTCCATGCCTGACAAGAGCGATACTGTGGTGAAATCCAAATGTTGGGACAAATCAAATCTTCTTTACTTATTTAGTTGTCTCTCTTTTTGTTTACAGTATGTGCTGCAGGATTTGTATACGTTCGCCACATTGCTTATTCCATCCATCTTCTTCCGCTTATCCGAGGTCAGGTCGCGGGGGCAGCAGCCTAAGCAGGGAAGCCCAGACTTTCCTCTCCCCAGACATTTTGTCCAGCTCCTCCCGGGGCATCCCCAGGCCAGCCGGGAGACATCGGTTTCCCAACGTGTCCTGGGTCTTCCCCGTGGCCTCCTACTGATCGGACGTGCCCTAAACACCTCCCTCGGGAGGCGTTCAGGTGACATCCTGACCAGATACCCGAACCACCTCATCTGGCTCCTCTTAATGTGGAGGAGCAGCGGCTTTAGTTTGAGCCCCTCCCGGATGACAGAGCTTCTCACCCTATCTCTAAGGGAGAGCCCTGCCACCCGGCAGAGGAAACTCATTTCGGCCGCTTGTACCAGTGATCTTGTCCTTTTGGTCATAACCCAAAGCTCATGATCGTAGGTGAGGATGGGAACGTAGATCGGCCGGTAAATTGAGAGCTTTGCCTTCCGGCTCAGCTCCTTCTCAGCACAACGGATCGATACAGCATCCGCATTACTGAAGACGCCGCACCGATCCGCCTGTCGATCTCAAGATCCACTCTTCCCTCTCTCGTAAACAAGACTCGGAAGTACTTGAACTCCTCCACTTGGGGCAAGATCTCCTCCCCAACCCGGAGATGGCACTCCACCCTTTTCCGGGCGAGAACCACGGACTCGGACTTGGAGTTGCTGATTCCCATCCCAGTCGCTTCACACTTAGCTGCGAACCAATCCAGTGAGAACTGAAGATCCTGGCCAAATGAAGCCATCAGGACCACATCATCTGCAAAAGGCAGAGACCTAATCCCGCGGCCACCAAACCAGAAACCCTCAACGGCCTGACTGCGCCTAGAAATTCTGTCCATAAAAGTTATGAACAGCAACATTTTTCGCCTAAACCAAGCATAACCAAGCCTAAAAATGGATAAATGGTCCATATCACAAAGTAATATTGGCCACTGGAAAAGAACAAACCAATCAGTACACGCTGTTCAGCATCGTGGCGACTGATTGGCTCAACCTCAGGCATCCTTACTATATTCGATTCTAAAAGTGTATTTTTTTATAAACAGTATATATATATATATATATATATATATATATATATATATATATATATATATATATATATATATGTCTTGATTGGATTATCCAGAGAATAGTGCGCGATACCGTGGTAGAGCGCAATATGTAGGTGTGGGAAAAAAAATCACAAAACTACTTCATCTCGAGATGAAGTAGTTTTGTGATTTTTTTCCCACACCTATATATATATATATATATATATATATATATATATATATTTGATTCATGATTCCTACTTTGCAGGAATTAATCTATCACAGAACCAATTAACTGCACGAGGGGCGACTGCACAAATGTTACACATGATAATCAATTCGTCAGACAAATGTTTTTGCAAATTTGTTGTCATGAGCCATCAGTATCGTTCATTATTTTTCCTTTGTTTTGTATCATTTCCTGTTTGTGCCCTTATTTTTTTAGTTCCACTTCTTTTATTGGCATGTTAGGTGATCACACCTCTCCCTAATTACCAAACAAGAAGGTTTATCGTCTTTCAATCAGTCAATGTTTATTTATATAGCCCTAAATCATAAGTGTCTCAAAGGGCTGCACAAACCACAACGACATCCTCGGTAGAGCCCACATAAGGGCAAGGAAAAACTCACCCCAGTGGGACGTCGACAATGATGACTATGAGAAACCTTGGAGAGGACCGCATATGTGGGAGGGGGAGGGAGGGTGTACTTGTCAGATGCCGCTGGTTTGTTGTTTGTACATGCTGGTAGTGTTTTTTTCTGCTACATGCTTTATTTTTCCTGCCTCGTTCCTAATAAAATGACTTTTACCTGAACCTCGCTATACCTTTCTCTACATCCTGGGGTCACGCCAACAGCCCCCATGCATGACCGAGACAGTGGTTGTGGTGCACCGAGCTGGAAAAAAAATTGTATTACTATATTTCCTTGAACTGCCGCCGGGCATGTAATATGCGCCTGCCTTGAATTACTGCCGGGTCAAAGTCTCTCCCCAAATTTATTAGCGCCAGCTCACTTTTACAGCCGGGTCAAATTTGTGACGTCACGTGTGATACTTTCCCTGTCGCCTTTTTCAAAATGGCGGAGGAGTTTTTTTTAATTTTACCATGTGTAAACCAGGGGTCTTGTTCCACAGCCATACAGATCACAATGATGGTTGTGATATAAAACAACTTTAACACTCTTACTAATATGCGCCACACTCTGTGAACCTACACCAAACAAGAATGACAAACACATTTCGGGAGAACATCGGCTCTGTAACACATTATAAACGCAACATAACACTTACCCAGAATGCCATGCATCCATGACTCTTGGCTATATTTTACACCCCGCTAGCACCAACCCCCCCCCCTCCGTGCGTCGGTTGAGGTGGGCGGGGTTGGGGGCGCGTGCATAATATAGCCAAGAGTCATGGATGCATGGCATTCTGGGTAATTCTGATGTTACGTTTATAATGAGTTACAGAGCCGATGTTCTTCCGAAATGTGTTTGTCATTCTTGTTTGGTGTGGGTTCACAGAGCGTGGCGCATATTAGTAAGAGTGTTAAAGTTGTTTATATCACAACCATCAGTGTAAAAGGTATGGCTGTTGACCAAGTATGTATTGCAATCTCTTATGAGAAGCAGTGAAATGTTTGCGCTCGGCCGGCACGCAGATAGCATTGTGTGAAGGTGGGCGCGATGACACGTTCTAGAGCAATGGTCCCCATCCACCAGTCCGCGGCCGTAGAAAATTCTTTCAAAATATATATATTTGTTTATCGCACTCAGTTTTTTACTGCATGCCATTGGTGAGCGCAGGGGTGAGAAGAGGTTTTAAAATTATTAGCGCCTGCTTACTTTTACCGCATGCCTTGAATAAGCGCAGGAGTGAGAAGAGGTTTTAAATTAATTAGCGCCACGGCGGCTATTCAAGGCAAAACGGTAATTATACTTAAGTGATATTTGGGTTATATTGACTACAATACCAGTAACACAGTACTTGATCCCATGCTGATTTTTTAAGTTTATTGCCCTCCATAATTTGTATTGTTGGTTTATTTGAAGAGAGAAAGACGGTATATAAATAAATCCCCTACCAACCAGACCAGTTATCTACCTGTTTCCATACAGAAAGAAGCTTGGTGTGAAACAGACCATTATTGGCATGATGATTTGAAATGGAAGATGCTACATTTGTACAAGAACAGTCAATCAACCTGGAAGTCCATGCAAGATTTCACCTCATGGGATAAAATAATAATGTCAAAAGTGAGGTATCAGACCAGACACATCAGCTTGTAAATAATTTCAAGGGAGTTGAGACCACAGTCACAAAGAAATCCATAAGTAACACTTATTTGTATGGAAGTTTGCTTGCTCATGAAGGCACATGTACAGGCCTGTCTGACATTTCCCAATAGGGTACCTGAAAGATTCAGAGAAGGGTTCTGAGAAAGTGGTCAGCTGAGACCAAAGTTGAGCTCTTTGGCATAAACTTCATTCTTAGAAATGCTTAATATGAGTTTAACAACACCATCCTTACAGTCCAACATTAATATCCCGCACTGGCCTTGGTAGTTACCAAGCGACAGCCTCAAAACCTTTATGATCATGTCAGTAACCGTCAACAGGACTTGACCAAAATCCCGCTTGACCAACTACATCGAAAATATCTGAAAACTGTGCTTCCCAACAAGGGTTTTTCCAATAAGTATGGAGTCATGTTGTTTTTTTAATGACCAAATATAAATTTGTGGTGGCGCTGTGTTGAAATGACATCATTGTAAAATTAGCATAATTGGCTATGACGCATGTATTTAAAAAAAAAATGGCTGAAAATAATGTAACTTAGATTAAAAAACAACAATGTGGTATTAATAATATTAACATAACTTGTTCTTGATACATGATACCGTTTTGCTGTATTTTTTAGTAATGTAACACTGGCTGCATGTTGTACACCTGAACATTTATGTGTACATATTAAACGTGAAAAAATAAAGAATTAAAATATCTGAACTCACACTTTATCGCCAGGACAGCTGAGTTAGCTTCCGGGGTTGGCCGACAATGTCTCACAAGAGGTAGTTTCTCTTTAAATATCCTTCTTGAAAATGGCCTTGCGAATATATGTGTTGTCTTGTCTAATCATAAAAGATGCAGACGAGGCGTAGTGGCTGAGTTCTACACTGCAAAAAGTCAGTGTTCAAAAACAAGAAAAAAAATACAAAATTTAGGGGTATTTTACTTGAACCAAGCAAAATGATCTGCAAAAAGAACAAGAAAATTTGGCTTGTCAAGACTTTCCAAGACTTACCTCAATGACCCAAAAATACATTAAAATAAGTATATCCTCACTAATAACAAGTGCACTTTTCTTGGTAGAAAAAAAGAGACCTTTTTGCTTAACATATTGAAAAATATTCTTAAATTAAGTAAATGTCAGTGCCATTATCTTGACATAATGATATGTGCTCAGCATCATGATTTTTTTTCATTCTTGAAGTAAGAAATAATTACTTTAAAAAAGTAGTTTTATACTTGTGAGTGTTGATGACACAGCTTTGCATCAGTTGGTCTTCTCGTTTCAAGCATGTTTTACTCAATATAGGTCATAAAATCTCAGCAACAAGCTGTAATATCTTACTGAGATCATTTAGGACCAAAACACATAAAACAAGTTAAACACTAACATTGTGACGATCGCTAGGCATGGTGGTTAAGGTGCTTCTTCCAAGACGCAGTTCAGGCTCGGACACAGCGTAAAGGTAAGAAACAATGGTTTATTTAACTAAAAACAGGCTAAGAACAAAAACACTGGTGCTAGGTAGAAAAGACAAACCAAAAGCGCTAGCATGGAGGCTAGGGAACTAAACACAGGAATAGCGTGGAAGCTAACAAGTACAAAACAGGATTACCAAAGTCGGGAGATAGCGTCATCACTGTTGTGGGAAACAAGGCTAGGATCAGAGAACGAGTCACAGAAAATGCAGGCTTAAATAAGGACGATAATCAACAAGCAGGTGAGAGTCCGGAAACAAGGAACAGGTGAAACAAATATGCAACCATGACGACAGAAACAAATCAGGAACTACACAAACAAACTCAAAAATCTAAACGAAACGATACGTGCAGCGGATCGCAACAAATATAACATCTGCTTAGTGAGAATAATTAACTTATCAAACAGAAAATAAGCAAGTATCACCCTTATTTGAGATATTTAATCTTACTTATATTTCAGTTTTTGCAGTGAAAGTTTACTCCACAGCGTGCTCGTCAATCACATCCAGCTGCCGGCATGTCAACATTCAACCTAAACGGGGCTACTGTGCATGGTCTTCACTACTGTGGCATGCTGGGTAATGGAGTTCTTATGTTACCTGGCTCATAACATCACAATATAGATCTGCCTTAGGCCAGCAAGAAGGCCTTACTGACGACAACTCGTGATCTTATTGGCTATCGCAACTGTCCGTCAAATGTTTGTGTCCGTTCACTTACAGTACACAGACATTGTTCATCCTGAAGGCTCTGGGCGGATTTGTTACAGCATGTCAACAAAGACTAGCTGAATTCTGATTGGATAAAAACTCTATAACCTAAAAACAACAGAGCTGGAAGGAGCATTATATGACATAAAGAGAATATGAATAATTTGAGATATTTAGGGAAAGTAAATAAAAAAAAACTTTTATCTTGACGGCCCAGCACTGCTTATACGTGTGCAAGATGGGAAGGTGTGTGTAAAGCATTGTGTAATATTTTGCAAAAACTGTGAAGCAGAGTCTGTGCCCAATATTAGTCAAATCCAGAGGTGGGTAGAGTAGCCAGAAATTGTACTCAAGTAAGAGTACTGTTACTTTAGAGATGTATTACTCAAGTAAAAGTAAAGAGTATTCACCCAAATATTTACTTGAGTGAAAATAAAAAGTATGTTGTGAAAAAACTACTCAAGTATTGCGTAACCGATGAGTAACCTGTTTGTTTAATGATGACGGCAACAAGTAATGCACAAAAACATAGAATTAGCAATGAACACATTCAGAGCCAGGAATATCTCTTAAGCAACTAAAACAATAATATATATTAAACAATATATATTTGGTTTTACACTGTATTGGAACAACATTTGAAAATGAATTTTACCTTTGCAACC
Organism: Nerophis ophidion; assembly: GCF_033978795.1. NCBI lineage: Eukaryota > Metazoa > Chordata > Actinopteri > Syngnathiformes > Syngnathidae > Nerophis > Nerophis ophidion. Next base: position 61,831,864 of record NC_084617.1, on the reverse strand, counting down.
TCATTAAACTATTGCAGGGGTAGGGAACCTATGGCTCTAGAGCCAGATGTGGCTCTTTTGATGACTGCATCTGGCTCTCAGATAAATCTTAGCTGACATTGCTTAACACGATAAGTAATGAATAATTCCGCTGGCAATCACAGTGTGAAAAATATTGTTCAAAATATAAAACATTCTGATGCATTTTAATCCATCTATCCGTTTTTTTTTCCCGCACCTTTTCAAGGAATCGCATTAGTAGTAAGAAGTATTTTAGTTATTATTGGTTAGCTTATTAAAAATAATTAGAGACTTATTATACTCTAAAAGTGTTGGTCTTACTTAAAAATGCATGCATTTAGTTGTATTCAGTGTTAAAAAAAAATATTATATGGCTCTCACAGAAATACATTTTAAAATATTTGGCTTTCATGGCTCTCTCAGCCAAAAAGGTTCCCGACCCCTGTACTATTGGCAAAGTTTTATATTCATAAATGTAAGTTTCTCAATACCCGACCTGTTTTTTGTGCCTTTAAAAAAGACTTACAACTCTACATTAAAGCACTCTACCTCTAACAACCAAAAAGCTGTGAAAACGATGATGCTGTGTTCCAAATTTAAGTTATTTACTGAGATTGAGTGAGCCTATGGCTTTGCACTTTGTTTATTTTATATATATATATATATATATATATATATATATATATATATATATATATATATATATATATATATATATATATATATATATATATATTAGTTACTTTAAATTTACAACCCCCCGGTGCTGTTTTGCACGGTTTTTATACTTTTTGTACTGTTTTTGTACTTACTTTGATTATTATTTCCAACCGTTTGTAAATGTTGAAATTTATAAATAAAGGTTTATTAAAAAAAAAGTGTCCAGTTAATCATGTGACCACTTGGCTCTGTTTGATTGGTGAAACGAAGTCAAACGTCACCAGTGACTGCTTTCGATTGGTGAAACGGAGTCAAACGTCACCAGTGACTGTATTTGATTGGTGAAACACAGGCATGTGATAGATCCTACTTTGAAGGTCTGTCTGACAAAACAAAACAAACAAAGCGTGCATTAACAGATCGATAAAAATCAGTAGCGAGTAACTAGCTGAATGTAGATAAATGGTAAAATAGTAAAAGTAGTGTTTCTTCTCTATAAATAAACTCCAGTAAAATTAAAGTATGTTGCATCAAAACTACTCTTAGAAGTACAATTTATCACAAAAGTTACTCAAGTAGATGTAACGGAGTAAATGTAGCGCGTTACTACCCACCTCTGGTCAAATCTGCACAGTGGTTTTGTTTACTGTGAGTAGATTTTTGTTAAAGGGGAACATTATCACAATTTCAGAAGGGTTAAAACCAATAAAAATCAGTTCCCAGTGGCTTATTTTATTTTTCGAAGTTTTTTTCAAAATTTTACCAATCATGGAATATCTCGAAGAAAGGCTTTGAAGTGCCTGATTTTCGCTATCTTTAAATCCATCGTCCATTTTCCTGTGACGTCATTTAGTGATGCCAACATGGTGGATAGCACAGCAGGTTATAGCGGCATTAGCTCGGATTCAGATTCGGATTTCAGCGGCTTAAGCGATTGAACAGATTACGCATGTATTGAAATGGGTGGTTGGAGTATGGAGGCAGATAGCGAAAACTAAATTGAAGAACAAACTGAAGCTATTGAGTGAATAGCTATCGAAGCTATTTGGCAATCGCCTTCTAACCAACGATTGAGTGTCGCAGGGTATCCATACATCTCTGTGCCATGTCTGTCGTAGCATCGCCGGTAAAATGTGCAGGAGCAACTTAAATCCGCCGATTGGTAAGTGTTTTTTTGGCATTAAATGTGGGTGGAGTGAAAGGCTCGATGCAAATATAGCTACAAATGTACATACAGCTAGCCTAAATAGCATGTTAGCATCGATTAGCTGGCAGTCATGCCGCGACCAAATATGTCTGATTAGCACATAAGTCAATAACATCAACAAAACTCACCTTTGTGATTTCGTTGACTTTATCGTTGGAAATGCATCTGCTTTGAGTGTCGCAGGGTATCCATACATCTCTGTGCCAGGTCTGTCGTAGCATCGCCGGTAAAATGGACTTTCGGATCTTTTGACACTGGTGCAACTAGAATCTGTCGATTGGTAAGTGTTTGTTTGGCATTAAATGTGAGTGGAGAGAAAGGCTGGATGCAAATATAGCTACAAATGAGGCATAACGATGTAATATGTACATACAGCTAGCCTAAATAGCATGCCGTGCTAATCGATGCACACTCCACGTAAATCAACTTCAATCCGTCCCTGATCGTGTTGTTACACCCTCCGACAACATACCGACGAAGCATGATGTCTCCAAGGTACGGAAAACCATCGAAAAAACGGAAAATAACAGAGCTGATTTGACTCGATATTTGTAATGTGTTTGAGAAAATGGCGGATTGACTACCTAGGTGACGTCATCGCCCCGAGAGTGAATAATAGAAAGGCGTATAATTCGCCAAAATTCACCCATTTAGAGTTCGGAAATCGATTAAAAAAATATATGGTCCTTTTTCTGCAACATCAAGGTATATATTGAGGCTTACATAGGTCTGGTGATAATTTTCCACTTTAACTGTGCCAAAATTTGGTGTGTGAGCAATTGGAAATAACTGTACATACACAAAAGACATGTTCCTGTCAAATATTGTTCACAAATCTGTTCAAATCTGTGTTAGTGATCATTTCTTTGCCAAGATAATCTATCCCACCCCACTGGTTGACACAAACGTAAAAATAAAAGGTGGTTGTCGGTGAAAATGTCAACATGACCACTTCTTGGTCCACAAAGGGGAAAACAGTTGATTGCCACTTTGCGAAGGCAGATCTCACTGGGTCAGGTGCAGGTGTACCTAATGAAGTGCCTTGTATGTCACGTCGGCATCACTCCGCCTTTTGTCGGTCACAATCAAATGCGTACTCGCTGACACAAAGAGTGAGTGTGCAGCCCTCTAATGGGAGGACAGGCTGTGTGAAGAAACAAAATGTCACCGGGCGGTCTGCACTTCCCTCCCAGCCATCACCACACTCAGGGCATACTTAGCATTTAAAGCCTTCACCACCGTGCCCTGAAAAAGGCGTGCTAACATTTAGCGGTGGGGGGAAGAGCGGCTATATGGACGCACAGACGGGCCTCTGCCAGGCAGGCAGCCGGCAGTTTCCTCAGGCGCTGTAGCGGAGCCGTGGGGAAGTTTTTAATTCCTCCACCCTTATGGTTCATTTGTCCTCCAGATCCCCCCCATGTGAGGCTTGCCAGTGACCACTCATGTGTGCACTGCTGCTGAATTATTGACAAGAGATAGAAGGGAGGAAGGAGGTGAAAGGAAAGAGGGAGGCGAGAGGATACGGAGGAGGTGTGGCGATGCTGAGGAGAGGTGAGCGAGATGGGGGCAAAGAGAAGAAGGCGAGAAGAGCGGCGGGAGGTGAAGAAGACATGGAAGCCGGGTGAGATGAGACAGGGGAGGCAACTTGGACTGTAAAAAGGTTTGAAGATCTTCAACAAGGGGCTGCCAAATACTGGTATACTGCATGCAGGGTTGTAACATTTTTGGTTGACTAGACTTTAAAAAAAAATATCTTTAAAAGAGTCTCCCGTCAATCTGTGCACGGAACAGATAAATGGAGATTGAAGGCGTCTTTCAGTCAGCAATGCACACATTCAGCAATACACAGGCGCATAGTCTCTAGTGCAGGGGTAGGGAACCAATGGCTCTAGAGCAGGGGTCGGCAACCCAAAATGTTGAAAGAGCCATATTGGACCAAAAATACAAAAAACAAATCTGTCTAGAGCCGCAAAAAAATTAAAAGCCATATTACATACAGATAGGGGCTTCACGGTGGCAGAGGGCTTAGTGCGTCTGCCTCACAATACGAAGGTCCTGCAGTCCTGGGTTCAAATCCACGCTTGGGATTTTTCTGTGTGGAGTTTGCATGTTCTCCCCGTGAATGCGTGGGTTCCCTCCGGGTACTCCGGCTTCCTCCCACTTCCAAAGACATGCACCTGGGGATAGGTTGATTGGCAACACTAAATTGGCCCTAGTGTGTGAATGTGAGTGTGAATGTTGTCTGTCTATCTGTGTTGGCCCTGCAATGAGGTGGCGACTTGTCCAGGGTGTACCCCGCCTTCCGCCCGATTGTAGCTGAGATAGGCGCCAGCGCCCCCCGCGATCCCAAAAGGGAATAAGCGGTAAAAAATGGATGGATGAATTACATACAGATAGTGTGTCATGAGATATAAATTGAATTATGAGGACTTAAAGGAAACTAAAACAGCTCAAATATAGCTACAAATGAGGCATAATGATGCAATATGTACATATAGCTAGCCTAAATAGCATGTTAGCATCGTTTAGCTTGCAGTCATGCAGGGACCAAATGTCTGATTAGCACTCCACACAACTCAATAACATCAACAAAACTCACCTTTGTGCCGCAAAAAATTAAAAGCCATATTACATACGGATAGTGTATCATGAGATATAAATTGAATTATGAGGACTTAAAGGAAACTAAATGAGCTCAAATATAGCTACAAATGAGGCATAATGATGCAATATGTACATACAGCTAGCCTAAATAGCATGTTGGCATCGATTAGCTTGCAGTCATGCAGTGACCAAATATGTCTGATTATCACTCCACACAACTCAATAACATCAACAAAACTCACCTTTGTGCCTTCATGGACAAGGTTATAAGTTTGGTGGACAAAATGAGACAGAAAAAGAAGTGGCATAAATCACGTTTTAGAAAGATGGAGAAAGTTATACATGTAAACAAACTAAGGTGAGTTCAAGGACCGCCAAAATTAGTAGGACAAAACGGCGCTCGCCAAATACTCGAATCAGTGAAGCATGTTTAATATAAACAGTGTGCTTTATAGCAATTAGGGAGGTGTGTGTCATGTTTGTCCTCCCAGAGAAACCAAATTAAAACAAAAATTATGTTTTTTCCCCTTATCATTTCCATTTTTCATATATTTTTGAAAAAGCTCCAGAGAGCCACTATGCGGCTCCAGAGCCGCGGATTGCCGACCCCTGCTCTAGAGCCAGATGTGGCTGTTTTGATGACTGCATCTGGCTCTCAGATAAATCTTAGCTGACATTGCTTAACACGATAAGTAACTGATCATTCCGCTGGTAATCACAGTGTTAAAAATAACCTTCAAATTATAAAACATTCTCATGCATTTTAATCCAACCATCCGTTTTCTACCGCACCTGTTCAAGATGTCGTATTAATGGTAAGAAGTATCATATTTATTATTGGTTAACTTTTAGAATAACAGTTTTATTAAAAAGAATAAGAAACTTACTATACTCTAAAAATGTTGGTCTTTCTTAAAAATGCACGCATTTAGTTGTATTCAGTGTTAAAAAATATTATATGGCTCTCACGGAAATACATTTTGAAATATTTGGCTTTCATGGCTCTCTCAGCCAAAAAGGTTCCCGACCCCTGCTCCAATGCAAATATATGTGCATGTTATGTATGGTGGGGGAAGGAGACGACACCACGGAAGAACCCAGTTTTACAGGTTTATTAAACCATATGATGAATGTGTAGGGCAGGGGTCACCAACGCGGTGCCCGCGGGCACCAGGTCGCCCGTAAGGACTAGATGAGTCGCCCGCTGGCCTGTTCTAAAAATAGCTCAACTAGCAGCACTTACCAGTGAGCTGCCTCTATTTTTTTTCAAATTGTATTTATTTACTAGCAAGCTGGTCTCGCTTTGCTCGACATTTTTAGTTCTAAGAGAGACAAAACTCAAATAAAATTTGAAAATCCAAGAAAATATTTTAAAGACTTGGTCTTCACTTGTATAAATAAATTCATTTATTTTTTTACTTTGCTTCTTATAACTTTCAGAAAGACAATTTTAGAGAAAAAATACAACCTTAAAAATGATTTTAGGATTTTTAAACAAATATACATTTTGACCTTTTAAATTCTTTCCTCTTCTTTCCTGACAATTTAAATCAATGTTCAAGTATTTTTTTTTTAAAAGAATAATAAATACATTTTAATTTAATTCTTCATTTTAGCTTCTGTTTTTTCGACGAAGAATATTTGTGAAATATTTCTTCAAACTTATTATGATTAAAATTCTCCAAAAACATTCTGGCATATCTAAAAAATCTGTTGAATCAAATTTAAATCTTATTTCAAAGTCTTGAATTTCCTTCAAAATTTTTGTTCTGGAAAATTTAGAATAAATAATGATTTGTCTTTGTTAGAAATATAGCTTCGTCTAATATGTTATATATTCTAACAAAGTGCAGGTTGGATTTCAACCTATTTAAAACATGTCATCAAAATTCTAAAATTAATCTTAATCAGGAAAAATTACTAATGATGTTCCATAACATTTTTTTTTTTTTTTTTTTTCAAAAAGATTCGAATTAGCCAGTTTTTCTCTTCATTTTTTTGGGTTAAATTTTGGATTTTAAAGACGCGAACTTGAAGATAAAATATGTTTCAAAATTTAATTTTCATTTTTTTCGTGTTTTCTCCTCTTTTAAACCGTTCAATTAAGTGGGTTTTTTTTCATCATTTATTCTTTACAAAAAACCTTCCATAAAAAGAAAAAAAATGTACGACGGAATGACAGATAGAAATACCCATTTTTATAAATGTATATATAGATTTATTTATTAAAGGTAAATTGAGCAAATTGGCTATTTCTGGCAATTTATTTAAGTGTGTATCAAACTGGTAGACCTTCGCATTAATCAGTACCCAAGAAGTAGCTCTTGGTTTCAAAAAGGTTGGTGACTCCTGGTGTAGGCTGTGTGTGTTAAGTGATGGGTGTAAGACGATGTGTAGATATTAACCATAGGAATGTCACCAGGGGTTGTTGTCGGTGCGTGTTGGATGAATCCTTAGTCAGATCAAGGGGGCAAGGCGAGAAGGCAGTTCGTGGGCAGGCAAGCAGTCGAGGGCTGGAGAGAGGCAACGATGTCCGTGTCCAAGCAGGGGTCGAGGATCGGGGAAGGCAGTCCAAAATCCAGAGGGAGGTCGAGAAATACAACTCGATCACAGCAGATGGGGACTGTACTGCGGAAGACAAAATGGACATCAAACACGGGAACAGGGAACGGCACAGAGACCGCGAGCAAGTAAGAGGGAGGGAAGCCAGAGACGTGATGCTTACTACTGGAGTGAAACTACGTTCCGGCAAGGGATTATCAGGTCCGCTGGTCTTTATGCTGTCCTCCCTCAATAGTACCATGTGCGCTGATTAGGGATTGTCTGCAGTTTTGCCCCCGCGTGGGCATGAAACGGCCGACCCGAGCAGGGGCGTGTCCTGGCGTGCTGCCAACGGAGGTGCTGGCAGAACTTGTAGCCGATGAAAAGCGGGTTCGAGACCGCGCCGTGACACAGCATGAAACGTTTGTCGGACCAAATGAGAAAAAGAAGGAGTGGCATAAAACACGTCTTACCGTGGCAGAGTCTGAGAAAGTTGTACATGTAAACAAAATACTACCGTGCGTTCAAGGACCGCCGGAATTAGTAGGACAAAATGACGCTCGTCCAATCCTCTCATCACTTAAGCATGTTTAATATATACAGTGGGATTTCTAACAATTCTTTCTTTTCTTTCTTTTCATAGTTTATTTTGAACATGAGCACATTTACAACACAATACATCACACAGTTTTATATCACCTTACATCGCATCATGTCCGAAAAGGAGTAGGAAGAAGCAAAGCTGATTTAATCCGACCCCTTTCCCTATTAGGAAGGTTTGGGTCATGCTTGCTCTCTTACAGAAACAATATTAAAACAAAAATTATATATTTTTTCCACCATGTTTTCCATTTTCATACATTTTTGAAAAAGCTCCAGGCAGTCACTAGGGTGGCGCTAAAGAGCCGCATGCGGACCCCCGCTTTTGGAGCATATCATATTATGTTAGATCCTCTATGGCCTGGACATTCACAATGTTATGCTAGATCCACTCGACGTCCATTGCACCGGTCTCCCCACACCTGCAGTCCTCTCCAAGGTTTCTCATTTTCATCCCACTGCGTTGAGTTTTTCCTTGCCCTGATGTGGGATCTGAACCGAGGATGTCATTGTGGCTTATGCAGCCCTTTGAGACACTTGTAATTTAGGGCTATATTAATAAACATTGATTAATTTAGGAGCATATGACTGTTGAAGTTCTACAATAGTGTGTAAAAGCCCAGTTAGTATTATTATACAGCAAGGCTTTGAAGGATTGTGTTTACAATTGCTATCTAATACACGCAAGAGAGAGATATACGCACCACTGAAAAAACAAACAACAACATATCATTTTCCGGATGTGTAACCATACTAACATGTTGACCCCCCCCAAAAAAAATTCCCTGTCTTCCTATGCAGGAATTGTATAAGACATATAGCCATGTTTAGTGTGTTGAAAGTTGATACACCTCCAGTGACCCACTATACTTTTCACTCTATAGACTATTGTCAGCGTGGGAGGACAGCAGGACCCATCATTCACTGTACACAAGTGACATCATCACTTCCTGCTTATCATACAGCAGAATGTGTCCCACCCATTCATAGGATATAAGCATCATAAAGATTTGTATGAACTCAATTCCTGTGTATGTACAATTAAGTGCGATTATCCCCACATCTTAGTACAAGGCAGACGAAGAAGGCTGATGATTAGTCTGGAAATGTGTGTGTGTGTGTGTGTGTGTGTGTGTGTGTGTGTGTGTGTGTGTGTGTGTGTGTGTGTGTGTGTGTGTGTGTGTGTGTGTGTGTGTGTGTGTGTGTTCTTGTATTTCCCCCCTTCTTGAGATATCAACAAGGAAAAGTACCTTCCATTTGAGGACCGTTGAACAAGTTAGGACCAAAGTCATGGTCCCAATATGGAAAACCAATGGATCTAATAGAGAATGTCTCATTTGCACCCCTGGTGGTGACATCTATCAAAAGGAGGGTGGTCCCAAAGAGGAGGAATTTTTCAAATTGACTGTGTGTCGGTTTTAAAGGCGCTCCCCCTCTGGTCAGCATATGAAATAACAAGTCAGTCAATCAATCAATGTTTATCTATATAGCCCTAGATCACCAGTGTCTCAAAGGGCTGCACAAGCCGCAACGACATCCTCGGTTCAGAGCCCACATCAGGGCAAGGAAAAACTCACAACCCAGTGGGATGTCAATGTGAATGACTATGAGAAACTTTGGAGAGGACTGCAGATGTGGGTGAACCCCCCCCCCCCCCCCCCCCCACCCTCTAGGGGAGTGTGTGTAAAAATTTGAATTGCTCCCCCTCTGGCCGACATATAAAACAATCAATGTTTATTTATATAGCCCTAAATCACAAATGTCTCAAAAGACTGTGCAAACCACTACGACTACGACATCCTCGGAAGAACCCACATAAGGGCAAGGAAAACTCACACCCAGTGGGCAAGGAGAATTCACACCCAGTGGGACGCCAGTGACAATGATGACTATGAGAACCTTGGAGAGGACCTCAAATGTGGGCAGCCCCCCCACCCCCTCAAGGGGACCGAAAGCAATGGATGTCGAGCGGGTCTAACATGATACTGTGAAAGTTCAATCCATAGTGGCTCCAACACAGCCGTGAGAGTTCAGTTCAAAGCGGATCCAAGACAGCAGCGAGAGTCCCGTCCACAGGAAACCATCCCAAGCGGAGTCGGATCAGCATCGTAGAGATGTCCCCAACCGATACACAAGCGAGCGGTCCATCCTAGGTCCCGACGAGCGGTCCATCCTGGGTCCCGACGAGCGGTCCATCCTGGGTCCCAACTCTGGACAGCCAGTACTTCATCCATGGTCATCGGACCGGACCCCCTCCACAAGGGAAGGGGGACAGAGGAGAAAAAGAAAAGAAGCGGCAGATCAACTGGTCTAAAAAGGAGGTCTATTTAAAGGCTGGAGTATACAAATGAGTTTTGAGGTGAAACTTAAATGCTTCTACTGAGGTAGCATCTCGGACTTGTTATCACATATGTGATAACAATTTTGTGAAAAATTGGCAATTGGCCAAAATTTCTTAATAAATATATAAATATATATGTATATAGAGACATACTGTAATAACTTGAAGTTAATAATGAAGATTAAAAACCAATTGCATTCAAAAGATTAAAGAAATAAATGACTAAAAGCAGTCTTTTTCTCACAAAACAGTAAAATAGTGAGATTTTTGGGGTGAAATTAGAACTTTTGTCATAATTTTGCCAAGTAAAATTCAAATTATTATTAAAAGATTGCCAACATTTTAAAGTTTTCTTATAAAATTGTGACTTTTGTCGATAAAAATTAAGACTATTGTCAACATTGTCGGCTTTTCCTGTAAGATTACGACTGTCATTGAGTAAAACTCCAACTTTTGTCAAAATATTACACAAATGTTCAGTTTTTACTTGTAAAAGTTTGACTTGCGTTGAGTAAAATAGCGACTTTTATTATAACACTGCCGAAATTCAAAGTTATTCTCGTGAAACTGTGACCTTTTTCTTGTAAAATTCCAACTCATTTTTTCACAACAAGCTGTATATATTATTAATGTTGTAAATACAAATCTTTATATACCTGGAAAGGGTGGTCCTAAAGAGGTAGGCATTTTTTGAAGGTCTCAAGAAGGTATCAAATACAAGAATGAGTGTGTTTTGTGTGTGTGTGTGTGTGTGTGTGTGGAAGGGGGTTCCTCATAGGGGAGAAGCCAAATAGATCCCCCCAACTACACACACACAGACAGACACACACACACACACACACACACACACACACACACACTGTATCTCAGGAGCATGCTACAGTAAGCCCGGGTGGATTTGTAGAAAGGCCCGGATTGTTCATTAATAAAGAAAGAATGAAAACAGAGTTTATGCGTGCGCGCGTGCGTGCGTGCGTGCGTGCGTGCGTGCGTGCGTGCGTGTGTGTGTGTGTGTGTGTGTGTGTGTGTGTGTTGGGGCAAAGAGAGTGAGAGGAGGGGGGGGGAATGGTTGCACAGTATTGGGCAGTAATTAAATAATCATCTGTGTTGCTCTCGTTTGCTCCCTCCCCTATTTCTCCTCCGCCTCCTCGTGCAGCACTGGCGGCCACAACACCTGTCACAACTCATCAACCTCACACGCACGCACGCACACGCACACACGTTAAGTATATGCGCTCATACATAACACAGACTGCTGTACATGCACATGAATGTGTTGATGAAACACACGGGAGAGGTGCAGTGAAGTTAAAGGTATAGGAGGCAGCGAGGCTGTCAAGTGAATTCAGCTCACTTACTACAGTAGTCCTGAACATCTGACCTTTGACCTTCATCACCCTCCCTTTTCCTTCAAGCGTCCAGTTGACCGACACTACCCGTCCTCTGAAATGCCACCCAGCTAGATCCTACTTCATGCGAACCGTTGCAGTAATAGCCTTATTTGTTTTACAATAATTACAACATGTATACATATACAAACATATAATATTGTTCTACTCCGCCCTTGCAAGAAGAAGTTGGCCCAAATGCCAAAAGATTAAAACGGTAAAAAAAAAAAAACCTTTATGACCAAACATGACCTCAAGTCGTTGGAGACATAATGCATATACTGTACAGCAGTGTTTTCCAACCACTGTGCCGCAGCAAGTGTGCCTCTGGAGATTATGTAATTTGACCTATTTGAGTTAAAATTATTTTATGCAAACCAGTAATTATCCACAAATAATATGCCGTTGTTGAGTGTCGTTGCTGTCTGGAGCTCGGCAGAGTAACCGCGTGTGGTGGGGGTGGGGGGGGCGTGGCCTGCGGTCCTGCAGCGAAGCGGGGTGTGCCAGGACTGGCTTCGAGATCAGCGAGAGGTGTGTAGATGGCCCACCCGGGCTTGGTTATCTAATCACCTGTCACTCTGTTAAAAGGCAGCAGCCGGGAGGAGTGAGTGGTCGGAGTTGGAGGAGCTGCTGAGCAAAAGGAAAAGACGTTGTGCTGAAAAGCAGAAAGACTGACACGATTTATGAAAATATAACAGTGTTAGATCCGGAATTCCTGGCTCTCCTGTCAATGCTAGGTGGTCCGAATAACCCACTGGAGGGCAACCTTCACAACGTGTTTGTGAACGGCTTCCTTCTGCCATTGTATGGGTTGCATGGGTCATTAACGGAGGACATTGCTCTGCACAGGTTTGACTCTTTATTTTTGCAAATAAAGTCGCTCGCAGTGTCAGCCGGTCGCGCTTCCAGTGCCTTCTTCTCTGCTCGCGCCGGTCTCCTTTTCAGTCGCCCGTCTTCCTGTGCTGGTCTTTGTCGCTCCGTGGCTCTCTGTGGTTCTCGCTCGTCTGATCTTTCGTTTGATCGTTTGTCTCTCTCTTTCTCCTTCTGCCCCGAATGCTCCTCCTCCTCCCCTTTTATACAGCAGGAGAAGATGCACGGATTGAGAGCAGGTGTGTGTTTTACGCACCTGGCTCTAGATGCTGCAGCGTTGGTCCAGGCGCGCCACGCCTCTCCGCTACGCTGCACACTCCGCCTCCTGTCCTCCATCTTGGGTAGGAGCACACTTTGTCTTATCCCGCTGTCGTCCCGTCGGCTCCGCCTCTCCACTGTGTTATTCTCCTCAATATCAGTAGGTGAAAGCTGGTAGCTAATTGATATGTAGATGTCGTGATGGTCGTGATCACAATATGCAGACGACAGCTGGAGGCATCCTTCCATCCATCCATCCATTTCCTACCGCTTATTCCCTTCAGGGTTGCGGGGGGCGCTGGAGCCTATCTCAGCTACAATCGGGTGGAAGGCGAAGTACACCCTGGACAAGTCGCCACCTCATCGCAGGGCCAACACAGATAGACAGACAACATTCACACTCACATTCACACACTAGGGACCATTTAGTGTTGCCAATCAACCTATCCCCAGGTGCATGTTTTTGGAGGTCGGAGGAAGCCGGAGTACCAGCAGGAACCCACGTAGTCACGGGGAGAACATGCAAACTCCACACAGAAAGATTCCTAGTCCGGGATTAAACCCCGGACTACTCAGGATCTTCGTATTGTGAGGCGGACGCACTAACCCCTGTTAGATCACAGCTGAAAGGCAGCTGTGATCTTAGCTCCCCGGCTTCTCTTTAAGAGACACTGGCGTTCACCGCAGCCATCCGACTTTCAGGTATGACTTTACAATCTCACTAAAACACTATTAAAACAATGAGCAGAAAAGGGATCTTCCAGAATTATCCTAGTAAATGTGTCTAATTACATCTGAAACGCCGCCTGCCACCGCCTGGAGCCGCCTGGAGCCGTCGCCTTTTCTTTTTTTTCTAGTACTTCACTCTAAACAACCTCATTCACAAATCTTTTATCCTCGCTCAAATTAATGGGGAAATTGTCGCTTTCTCGGTCTGAATAGCTCTAGCTACTGCTGGCTATGATTGTAAACAATGTGAGGATGTGAGGAGCCCTACAACCCGTGACGTCACGCGCACATCGTCTGCTACTTCCGGTACAGGCAAGGCTTTTTTATTAGCGACCAATAGTTGCAAACTTTATTGTTGATGTTCTCTACTAAATCATTTCAGCAAAAATATGGCAATATCGCAAAATGATCAAGTATGACACATAGAATGCACCTGCTATCCCCGTTTAAATAAGAAAATCTCTGTGACAGGTTTGTGTCGTGGGGTCTTCAGGACCGAAGGATCACAGCAGGAGTTCAAGTTGACAATTCTTTTTAATCTTTTTACACACAATATTTCTTCTTTCGTTTGTTCCCAAAAGGATTTTCTTTTCATTTTTAATTTTCACAACAGTTCATCTTCTTCGTTCGCTCCCCAAGTCTGTTCAGTCTTAGTTCGTTCACTCACAAAGTTTTTAACTCGCTCAGTCCTCCCACAACCCTTCTGGCATCCTCAGCACCTCCTGGGGTCCTTCTGGCTTTTCAGCCCCGCCCTGCAGTCACCAACACTGCTAACGCTGCTCGTTCCAGCTGAGGTATTCACTCACCTGTCATCTTGCTTCCAGCCGGCTCCTGTGCATGCCATCGCCGACAGGCGGCGCGTGACCACGCCCCGCCCCTCACAATCTCATTTCAGTAGGCCTTTAAACACATGTTTCTTATTGCAAGTTTGTCCTTAAATAAAATAGTGAACATACAAGACAACTTGTATTTTAATAGTAAGTAAGCAAACAAAGACTCCTAATTTAGCTTTTGACATATGCAGTAACATATTGTGTCATTTTCCATTCTATTATTTTGTCAAAATTATTAAGGATAAGCGGTAGAAAAGAATTATTAATCTACTTAATCATTTACTGTTAATATCTGTTTACCTTTTTTTTTAACATGTTCTATCTACATTTCTGTTAAAATGTCATAATTACTTATTCTTCTGTTTTTTTGATACATTAGTTTTGGAAGATACCACAAATTTGGGTATCAGTCCGATACCAAGTCGTTACAGGATCATACATTGCTCATATTCAAAGTCCTCATGTTTCCAGGAACATATGTTCTGACTTTATAAACATAATATAAATTAAAACAAAAACGAAACAAGATGTTGTAATGGCAAAAAGTATCGACGTAATCATAGTGGTATCGACTAGATACGCTACTGTACTTGGTATCATTACAGTGGATGTCGGGGCAGACCGGTACTCTTTAGAAGCGATATAGTACCAAATATGATTCATTAATATTACGGTACTATACTAATTCCGGTATACCGTACAGCCCTACATGTATGTATCATGTTTTATAAATTACTATTAACTTATTGAGCTGTTTTTTCTGCTAAAAAAAACATAGCATTTTTGGGGGAAAACAATAATTTTTTAAAACTACAACTTTTTCCATAAAAAAACATGTAGATTTTTATGGTGAACCACTGGCCTCGCCGCCTTCTTTGGCGCTGAATGGCGACGTGTGCAGGATGCAGCAAGACAGACATAGTTGATGAATTGTTAAAAAAACAGCGTACTTTATGGATCAGCGAGCATCCAAGCAAGTTGCGGATGACCAGCCAAAAGATGTTTCTCTCCTTGAGGAGCAAAGCAACCACTCCTTGTAACCCAAAATGATGTCATCTCAGGTCAATGAGTTCATTATACTGAAATGTTCGTGTGTGCAGGAGTGTTTTCAAACGTCAGTTGACATATTCTAAGCATTATGACTGTTTAGGCCTGTCCGGAGCACTGCAAAAAGTCAGTGTTCAAAAACAATTAAAAAAAAAAAAAAAAAAAAAAAAAAAAAAATTAGGGGCATTTTACTTGAACTAAGGAAACTTATCTGCCAATAGAATAAAAAATTTTTACTTGACGTGTCAAGACTTTCTAAAACAAGTAATAATTAGCTAACTTCAATGAACCCAAAAATACCTTAAAATAAGTATATTCTCACTAATAACAAGTGCACTTTTCTTGATAGAAAAAAAAATATGAGACCTTTTTTCTCAATATGTTGAAAAATATTCTTAAATGCTAGCGCCATTATCTTGACAGAATGATATGTGCTCTGCATTACATTTCTTGAAACCAGCAAACTTTCACTAAAAACGAGTTTATTTTTCTTAATGGAAAGGCAACAAGGCAATCGCTTGTTACTCTCGGGGTCTCCTAGCCGTTCAGGCAAATCATATTGTCTAAAAATGCATTTTTCTATCGATAACATGACATCATCACGCCAAGTGCGTGCTCTTTCAGTCAGTTAGTGCGCGAGGAGTATATATATATATATATATATATATATATATATATATGTTTTTTTATGTTGAAGAATTTATCTTAATGTGCATGAACTATTTCTGTTCAAAATAGTTTGAAGTGTCACATGTTAAATGTTTAAATATTAACTGTCCATTTACTGTACTGTGCCAGCTGTACTGCTATATGAGTACGTATGTTCTATTGTTTCATTGAAAATAAAACAGCAAAGTCCATTTGGCTGGCATTTGTTTTAATTATGAGACACAATTGTGCCAAAGTCAGGATTTTTTTATTTCATGCTTGAAATAATAAATCAGAACTTTGAAAAAGCAGTTGGACACAGCTTTGCAACAGTTGATATTCTAATTTCAAGCATGTTTTACTCAATATAGGTCATAAAATCTCAGCAACAAGTTGTAATGTCTTACTGAAATAAATTAGGACCAAAAAAATTAAAACAAGTAAAACACTAATATAAAATCTGCTTAGTGAGAAAAAGCATCTTATTAGACAGAAAATAAACAAATATCACCCTTATTTGAGATATTTATTCTTACTTCAATTTCAGTTTTTGCAGTAAGAGTCCTACCATTGACATATTTTGGTAAAGTGGATGCTATCCACCTTCGCATGTCGTACGTTATTAATTGCCCAATAATATGGACTCCATCTAACAAGAAATGGCTAGCTGCTTGCTCAAGGAAGAATGTACTCTTTCACAGTATGCAAAACATGTTATTTTTTAGACTAGCAGATACTACATATCTAGAATGGCAAATGCTAATTTGTGAAAATGGAGGGTTTCAATAGTATTAGGAAAATGTTTTTTATGAACAAAAATCACACAAAATGTTAAACAATCTAATAAAATAAAGTAGAGCAACCCCAACTCTAACACAATACCGACTCTACAACACGTAGGATATAAATTTATGAAGCAATTGAGAGAACACATGAATACATTACTATACAATACCAAAAATAAGTAAAAGAGAAAATTAACAATAGCAACAATAGTAATAATAACTAGAGGTGTCCGATAATATCCGCCTGCCGATATTATCGGACGAAAAATGCTTTAAAATGTAATATTGGAAATTATTGGTATCGTTTTTTTTATTATCGGTATCATTTTTTCGTTTTTTTTTTTTTTTTTAATAAATCAACATAAAAAACAATAAATACACTTACAATTAGTGCACCAAACCAAAAAACCTTCCTCCCCCATTTACACCCATTCACACAAAAGGGTTGTTTCCTTTTGTTATTAATATTCTGGTTCCTACATTATAAATCAATATATATCAATACAGTCTGCAAGGGATACAGTCCGTAAGCACACATGATTGTGCGTGCTGCTGGTCCACTAATAGTACTAACCTTTAACAGTTAATTTTACTCATTTTCATTAATTACTAGTTTCTATGTTACTGTTTTTATTTGGTTTTACTTTATTTTTTATTTAAGAAAATGTTTCAATTTATTTATCTTATTTTATTTTGTTATTTTCTTTTAAAATGACCTTATCTCCACAATAACCTGGTTGTCCAAATTAGGCATAATAATGTGTTAATTCCACGACTGCATATATCGGTATCTGTTGATATTGGTATCGGTAATTAAGAGTTGGACAATATCGGAATATTGGATATCGGTAAAAAAGCCGTTATCGGACATCCCTACTAATAACAATAACAATGATGATAATAACGTCAATAATAATGATTAGAAGCATTAAACAACAAAAAATAAAATCATTACAATAACAGAAACACTATTATCACTAATCATTTCCATCCCATTACAACCATTAATAATAAAAAAAATTTGGGTTGTCAAAAACAAGTTAACTCATGTGAATAATCACCAAAAATTATCGCGCTAATCCTTTATTGTTGCAGATTGATCACACAATTTATTTCGACCGTCGATATTCTTTCACCTTAGCCATGGATGGTTACCTGCAAGGTAAGGCGGGTTGGTTTGCACTGGCATACGCCAGTGCAAAGCGTGAGTGAGGATAGCGTGCAGCTGGTGTGCTCGCTTGTAAAGTTTGCTCAAAAATAAACCCTGGCTGGGCTTTTAAAAAACTGTCACCAAGTTTTAAGCGGAAAAAAAAAAAAAGACATGCATTCAAGGAAACATTTAAAGGGCAACATTATCACCAAACCTATGCAAGGGTCAATATATACCTTGATGTTGCAGAAAAAAGAGCATGTATTTTTTTAACCGATTACCGAACTCTAAATGGGTGAATTATGGCAAATTAAACGCCTTTCTGTTTATCGGTCTTTTAGCGATGACGTCAGAACGTGACGTCGCCGAGGTAACACACCCGCCATATTTATTTTCACATTACAAACACCGGGTCTCAGCTCTGTTATTTTCCGTTTTCTCGACTATTTTTTGGAACCTCGGAGACATCATGCCTCGTCGGTGTGTTGTCGGAGGGTGTAACAACACTAACAGGGAGGGATTCAAGTTGCATCCCTGGCAAGAAATCTGCCGCCAGACCCCCATTGAATGTACCAGAGTGTCTTCACATTTTACTGGCGGTGCTAAGACAGACATGGCACAGAGATGTATGGATAACCTGCAGATGCATTTGCAACGATTAAGTCAACGAAATCACAAAGGTGAGTTTTGTTGATGTTGATTTATGTGCTAATCAACATATTTGGTCACGGCATGACTGCCAGCTAATCGATGCTAACATGCTACGCTAATCGATGCTAACATGCTATTTACGCTAGCTGTATGTACCTTTGAAACTAGGTACCCACATTTAATGCAAAACAAACACTTACCAATCGACGGATTTAAGTTGCTCCAGTGTCACAAGATGCGAAAGTCCTGATCGTTTGGTCCGCACATTTTACCGGCGATGCTAATAAGGCAGCCATGCTATGGGCCACTTCATTAGGTACACCCACGCTATGGCCGAATAGCGTTAATAGCTATTCGCTCAATATCTTCAATTTCTTCTTCAATTTCGTTTTCGCTATCTGCCTCCATACTCCGACCATCTGTTTCAATACATGCGTAATCTGTTGAATCGCTTAAACCGCTGAAATCCGAGTCTGAATCCGAGCTAATGTCGCTATATATTGCTGTGGTAACCGCCATGTTGTTTGTATTGGCAGCCCTGTATGACGTCACAGGGAAATGGATAGTGGTTTCGAAGATAGCGAAAATAAGGCACTTTAAAGCTTTATTCAGGGATATTCCGGGACCGGTAAAATTTTGAAAAAAACTTCAAAACATACAACAAGCCACTGGGAACTGATTTTTATTGTTTTTAACCCTTTTGAAATCGTGATAATGTTCCCCTTTAAATAGAAATTTCCTGTATGGCATTCTGACAAAACATTGCATTTATGTCCAAATTTTAAGCTCTCTTTGTAGGTTAATTTAAATTATGTGTGTACCCCATTTAGTGTGATCAATCACGATTAATCCAAATTCCAAAGTGTGATTAATCCGATTTTAAAATGACTTATTTGACAGTACTAATAAAAATGATAACAATAACTGTCACAATGGATTACATTGCATTGCATCTCATACAATAAGTTTGATAACCAAACTGTAGCTATTAATCACCACGAGGAAAGAGATGTTTTTCCACTTCAAAAATTACTTTTCTCAATGGTGGAGGTTCATTTGTGTCTTTTTTACGAACACTTTTTTTTTACACTGAATTTATATAACTGAAAATTTTGCGTTTGAATTTTGTGAACAAATTCAGTTACATAAATTCTGTGTAAAAAAAAAAAAAGATGCTTAGTAATAAAGACACAAATTAACCTCCATACGAATGCTCCAGTTTATTGTGGAACTGCTCAACTTCATGCATGGAAACCGCCCTAATAGTTCTGTTGTAAAAATGTGGTGTATGACATCCGCCAGCAAATAGTCAGGAACATTATGTGCAATTACAAGGTCAGAGCCATGTTGTCATCGGGGCTGTTTGAGACATTCAATAGTGCTGCTGAGGGAGGATTCATGGACTCATTGATGCATTTTCATGCAAACTGCCTCTATGGTTGAGTTGTGTGGCCATTTGTTAATGACCATCAACAATGTGTGTTGCCATACAGCAGGAGGTAAATGGGATTCTGATTAACATCTGCTGAGAATTACTCATTGATTATGTCCCCTGTTTTTGTGGTCATTACAATGTTGCTGGAAACAATCAATCTGTCCTGGGCTGACATGAACAATGTGCAGACAACACTCTTTCAAGTAGTCTTGTTCCATGAAAAATAGAGAAAAAGCATTTTTAGTCTGCTTAAATTACAAGTTGTGTTAACAAAAGACACAAGTTAGGCTTGTGCACTCTCTAACTCAGGGGTGTCAAACATAGGGGCCGCGGGCGGGCCTAACAGATTTTATCCGACCCGCGGGAAGAGTTTGCGGATTTTTTGAATGAAGGAAGCTGCTGTTCTTAATGTGTCCACTAGATGTCGCAATAGTAATTCTTTGTATATTTGTAGATAATGCTACGTACTAGAGATGTGCGGTTTGCGGTCACAACCGCGGAGTCCGCGGATAAACCGCGGGTCAGGCGGGTGACATGACGAAAAAATAGATTTTAATAGTTTCGGGCGGGTGGCGGTTGAACCAATTCGGAAATATATATTGTAATAATCCCAGGAATGTAGGCTCATAAAACTTCTTCGTTTGTCTTGTCTTTATTGCACAAGATGTAATACAACCACACAACAGCTCTCATGTCTCTTAACGCTTTTCCCGGGACAACGCGAACTCTCACTTCCTGTCGATAACGTCACTTCCCTATCCCTCCTGGAAGTCCCGCCCCCCAGCCAAAGTCATTGGCTAACACCCTGTAGCCAGCCGCTGCATTATACATAGTTAAATGTTATGTTGAAGAGGTTCATTTAGCCTACTGACGTGTATTTATAAATGGTTGATTTATATAGGCTAGTAGGTAAAGTGTTGTACCTGACAACTCTTGATAGTACAATCCATATAACACGTCACAGACAACGTCACGCTAACATCACGTGACACCTCTGATCAAGGCTGCAGAAGCAAGGTAGCCCAAACTTGTCAGGTACAACACTTTACCTTACTAGCCTATAGAAATCTTCTCAGTAGAAGCATTTAAGTCTCACCTTAAAACTCATCTGTATACTCTAGCTTTTAAATAGACCTCCTTTTTAGACCAGTTGATCTGCCGCTTCTTTTCTTTCTCCTATGTCCCCCCTCCCTTGTGGAGGGGGTCCGGTCCGATGACCATGGATGAAGTACTGGCTGTCCAGAGTCGAGACCCAGGATGGACCGCTCGTCGGTACCCAGGATGAACCAATCGCCTGTATCGGTTGGGGACATCTCTACGCTGCTGATCCGCCTCCGCTTGAGATGGTCTCCTGTGGACGGGACTCTCGCTGCTGTCTTGGATCCGCTTGAACTGAACTCTCGCGGCTGTGTTGGAGCCACTATGGATTGAACTTTCACAGTATCATGTTAGACCCGCTCGACATCCATTGTTTTCGGTCCCCTAGAGGGGACATCTGAGGTCCTCTCCAAGGTTTGTCATAGTCAGCATTGTCACTGGCGTCCCACTGGATGTGAATTCTCCCTGCCCACTGGGTGTGAGTTTTCCTTCCTCTTTTGTGGGTTCTTCCGAGGATGTTGTAGTCGTAATGATTTGTGCAGTCCTTTGAGACATTTGTGATTTGGGGCTATATAAATAAACATTGATTGATTGATTGATTGATTGATTGATTGATTGATTGATTGATTGATTGAAATCAATCGTTTATAAATAGTTAAATGTTGTTACCCACATACGAAAAACGAGCAGCACTCTTTGAAACAGTATGTGGGCATACTTTTATTTTGAAGTGTCTCGTTTGGTCTGTCGACGGATGTAAAGAAGCTACTTCCGGGTATGGCCAACGAGGTGTATGTCATTTGTTGGTATTTTACTTGGTAAAATGTTTGATCCACATGCTGTGCATGTTATTATTTTTACGTTTGTAACATGCTTTATTTATTACAGTTTTCACGGTGAATTTGAAGGGAAAGTAAGCCTTCAAATAAATCAGTTCAAGAAAGCCATTGTGTCTGTGCTATTTGGAGGGAGTTACACTTTCTAACCTCACTAATGCCTTGCATCGTCCATATTAGATATATAACAACGGGCGGGTGGCGGGCGGGTGTGGGTTTGATGAAATGTTGGTTCGGATTGGTGGCGGGTGGATGACGAGTTTAGTGATGCGGTTGCGGATGATATAATTGCCTATCCGCGCATCTCTACTACATACGTATGAAAAAAACCCACAAGAAAAACCACATGATGTTAGTGCACCAGTCGAGGAAAATTAGCAAACTACATAAATAATAGGGCTGCAAATCTTTGGGTGTCCCACGATTCGATTCAATATCGATTCTTGGTGTCGCAATTCGATTATAAATCGATTTTTTTTTTCGATTCAACGCGATTCTCAATTCAAAAACGATATTTTTCCGATTGAAAAGGATTCTGTATTCATTCAATACATAGAATTTCAGCAGGATGTACCCCAGTCTGCTGACATGCAAGCAGAGTAGTAGATTTGTTTTAAAAATGTTTTATAATTGTAAAGGACAATGTTTTATCAACTGATTGCAAATATGTAAATTTGTTTTAACTATTAAACAAACCAAAAATATGACTTATTTTATCTTTGTGAAAACATTGGACACAGTGTGTTGTCAAGGTTATGAGATGCGATGCAAGTGTAAGCCACTGTGATACTATTGTTCTTTTTTTTTTATTTCTATTAATGTCTAATGATAATGTCAATGAGGGATTATTAATCACTGCTATGCTGAAATTATAACTAATATTGATACTGTTGTTGATAATATTGATTTTTGTTTCACTACTTTTGGTTTGTTCTGTGTTGTGTTTGTGTCTCCTCTCAATTGTTCTGTTTATTGCAGTTCTGAGTGTTGCTGGGTCAGGTCTGGTTTTGGAATTGGATTGCATTGTTATGGTATTCCTGTGTATTGTTTTGTTGGAATGATTTAAAAAATAAATAAATAAACACATTTTTTAAAAATACCGCAAAAAGGATTAAAAAAAATTGAGAATCAATTCTCAATCGCACAACGTGAGAATCACGATTCAAATTCCAATCCATTTTTCCCACTCCCCTAATAAATAACATCCTGTAATTTGATTTTGATATGTCTTTTTTATCTTAATAGATTGAAAATGAACACCAATGAGTGGACTGATGAATATTCAATCAACCAATCAATGTTTATTTATATAGCCCTAAATCACAAGTGTCTCAAAGGGCTGCACAAGCCACAACGACATCCGCGGATCAGCGCCCACAAAATGGCAAGGAAAAACTCACAACCCAGTGGGACGGCGATGAGAATGATCATGAGAAACCTTGGAGAGGACCGCAAATGTGGGTAACCCCCACCCCCCACCCCCACCACTCATCCGCCCCGCCACAAATCACAAGTGTCTCAAAGGGCTGCACAAGATGCACAAGACACAACGACATCCGTGGATCAGCGCCCACAAAGGGGCAAGAAAAAACTCACAACCCAGTGGGACGTCGATGAGAAGGACTATGAGAAACCTTGGAGAGGACCGCAAATGTGGGTAACCCACCCCCCCTCAGCTGATGTCGAGTGGGTCGAACATAGTATTGTAATATTATCACATCATTTGTCAAGAAAGTAAAAATAACAACTGTGACGGACTATTGCTGTCGTGCGGGTTCCATGGACCACCAAGGAAGGACATTCTTGATCAGGCTTGACTCTTTTTTATTTTTCAATCAGGCTTGTCTGCAGGTCGGGTCGCTTTTCAGCTCCCCCTCCACTGCTCTCTCTTCGGTCGCTTTTCAGCCGCCCCCGTCGTCGTCGTCGCGGTCTTGCTTTCTGTCGCATCCGCTCTCCAACTCCTTCCGCCCCATTCTCTCCTCCTTCTCCCCTGTTATACATTGAGAGGAGATACGTCAACTGTGTCCAGGTGAACGATCAACGCACCTGATCTCGCTTGTGGCGTCACTCCCGGCACGCCCCGCCTCGCCGCTCGCCCGCATTCTCCGCCTTCTCGCCGCCATCGTGCCCTGCGCCGCTGCTCGTTCGCCGGCTCTGCCTCTCCACAACAACAAATTAAGATAGAATACTACTAACCAAAACATGTAAGTGTAAAAAAACAACAAAAATAACATATTGATGTGTACATTTTCAAAATGTGCTTGTTCTATTGTTAAACAAAGAAAACAATCTGAAGTTGTCTTTATTTTTAAGTTATCGTGCCGTGATTTCACCGGTCCGGCCCACTTGGGAGTAGATTTTTCTCCATGTGGCCCCCGATCTGAAGTGAGTTTGACACTCCTGCTCTAACTGGCGAAGCAAAGCTTGTTTATAGTAAATTCAGAGGTTAGCAACCCTTATGACACTGAGCCCTTAATGCATAATAAGTCATGTGGAGGAGAATCTGTTTGTCGGACCAGATGCAAACGTTAGTAACCAGATCCAAAAACTAAGAATATGTCGCATATCAGTGTCATGCTTGGCTTTAGTTTTTTACCTGCACAGATGGCAGTGAGCATCTGGTTAAAATGCTCATTAGGCAACACGAGAAAGTTTGGTTGCATTTCACCTCGAAAGACGTTCACTCAGCCACCTGCAACAAGTGATTGAAGGTGATATTGCGCAAGTAACGTTTTGTAAGCAATAGGGTTGTACGGTAAACCGGGATTAGTGTACTACCACGATACTAAGGAATCATATTCCATACTATACTGCCTCTGAAAAGTACCGGTTCGCTACCCCAAGCCCCCGTCGTCGTCACGTCGTGTTTTTGCTGTTTTACGAGCAGACGAGCATGTTCGGCAGTGCATAATCACGGAGTACTTACAAGCAGACGAAGTGTGTAGACAGAAAAGAGAAAACTGACGCATTTTGGCTTAAAAACTAACGATAAAGGTGAAGTTATAACACTGAAACGCCATCAGGAAGAGGTGCTTTAAGACTTGGCTAGCTAGCTAGTGGCTAAAGTCCAGCCCCAGTTGACAGTGTTTTTAGCTAAATATGCTTCACTACACACCGTAGCTCACCAGCATCAAAACGTAAACAATCTTGGCTCTTGTTGGATTTGGTTGTCTTTTTGTTTCCTAGTCAGATTTTAGAACAGCTAAAGTGTGAGCCTTTTACATAGACCTTGAATTTGGAATGTAGGAATGAAGCCATAACAATCTGTTATCTCAACTGTCTGAGGTAGGGAGGAGAAGAAGATGGGCGGGTGAGAGTGAGTGAGGAGGGAGAAACTGCAATTTTAGGTTAGATCAATTCGGACCGTGCCTTTGAAATGTTGTATCTAGATTGATCTCCCAAGGCGCTTTGGATTAAAAATATCAAAATGAGCAACCTCTGTCTCTGATTGATTTAAAACCAGCTTATGTGTCACAAAAGAACCTGGGGGCGTTGACCGAAGGAAGAACAGGTCCAGAACACCTAACATCCACTGTAATGATACCAAGTACAGGAGTGTATCTAGTCAATATCACTATAATTACGTCTATATTTGTTGGCATCACAACATCTTCTTTTTTAATTTTTTTTGGTTTATATTAAGTTTATAAACTCAGGAAATATGTCCCTGGACACATGAGGACTTTGATAATGACCAATGTATGATCCTGTAACGACTTGGTATCGGATTGATACCCAAATGTGTGGTATCATCCAAATCTAATGTAAAGTATCAAACAACAGAAGAATAAGTGATTATGACATTTTAACAGAAGTGTATATAGAACATGTTAAAAGAGAAAATAAGCAGATATTAACAGTAAATGAACAAGTAGATTAATAATTCATTTTATACCACTTGTCCATAATAATGTAGACAAATTAATGATAGAATGGCAAATGACACAATATGTTACTGCATATGTCAGCAGCTAAATTAGGAGCCTTTGTTTGTTTACTTTCTAATAAAAGACAAGTTATCTAGTATGTTCACTGTTTTATTTAAGTACAAACTTGCAATAAGAAACATATGTATAAGGTACCGTAAGTTTTTTTTTGTTAAAATAAAGCAAATAATGCAATTTTATGTGGTCCCTTTTATTTAGAAAAGTACCGAAAGTATCAAAATAATTTTGGACCCGGTACTGGGACCAAAATATTGGTATCGGGACAACACTAGTTTGTAGTTTGTAGGCTGCGTTCACACTACAGGGTTGGATGTACAACCTGGGGCAGTATAGCTCGGTTGGTAGAGGGGCCGTGCCAGCAACTTGAGGGTTCCAGGTTCGATCCCCGCTTCCGCCATCCTAGTCACTGCCGTTGTGTCTTTGGGCAAGACACTTTACCCACCTGCTTCCAGTGCCACCCACACTGGTTTAAATGTAACTTAGATATTGGGTTTCACTATGTAAAAGCGCTTTGAGTCACTAGAGAAAAGTGCTATATAAATATAATTCACTTCACATGTCCTCTTCAGATTTTTGTCAAAATCCGATCTTTTTAGTGGCCGTTCACTAAAACATTTTTTTAAATTTAAGTACCCTATAATCAGAGCAAAACATTTTTGGTTAAAAAAAAGAGATAAAGAAGTAAAATACAGCACTATGTCATCAGATTCTGATTTATTAAATTGTATAACAGTGCAAAATATTGCTCATTTGAAGTGGTCTTTCTTGAACTATTTGGAAAAAATAATTAAAAATAACTAAAACGTTTTTGAAAAATAAACAAGTGATTCAATTATAAATACAAATTTTTACACATAGAAGTAATCATCAACTTAAAGTGCCATCTTTGGGGATTGTAATAGAGATCCATCTGGATTCATCAACTTCAATCCAAACATTTCTTCACAAAAAAGGAAATCTTTAACATCAATATTTATGGAACATGTCCACAAAAAATCTAGATGTCAACACTGAATATTGCATTGTTGCATTTCTTTTCACAGTTTTTTGTTGAAGTATTATTCAATAAATATATTTATAAAGGATTTTTTAATTGTTGCTATTTTTAGAATATTTTGAAAAAATCTCACGTACCCCTTGGCATACCTTCAAGTACCCCCAGGGGTACACGTACCCCCATTTGAGAACCACTGGTATAAACAATGTGTTTGTAAGTAAACTAACTATGTGTAGTTGGTGTGAAGTCCATCATTAAAACTACATTCCCACCTAAATATTGAGCCTCCAATTAACTCTGGCTCTTATTCAAATAATTTTGATTGAATATTTAAGTAAGATAATGAAAAATGATACGAGTGAAATTAATGGCAAAATCGACGAGAGTGGGAATGATTTTATATCGATTTTATATTCTATGGTTTCCTCAACAAAATGTGTTGCAATTCTTAATCTGATTTTGAGTTGGCACACACACACACACACACACACACACACACACACACACACACACACACACACACACACACACACACACACATACACACACACACACACACACACACACACACGTACATGCCTTGCCTACTTTGTGTGGACCCACGTTTGGTCAGTGGGTTGTGAGGGCCCCCCTTTCCACTATACTAGAATGATGACAAAAATGTATGTCCACACAAAGTTGGTGAGACACGCACACACACGCACGCACGCACGCACGCACGCACACACACACACACACACACACATACGTACATGCCTTGCCTACTTTGTGTGGACCCACGTTTGGTCAGTGGGTTGTGAGGGCCCCCCTTTCCACTATACTAGAATGATGACAAAAGTGTATGTCCACACAAGGTTGGTGAGACACACACACACACACACACACACACACACACACACACACACACACACACACACACACACACACGTACATGCTGTGCCTACTTTGTGTGGACCCACGTGTGGTCAGTGGGTTGTGAGGGCCCCCCTTTCCACTATAGCTAGAATGATGACAAAAGTGTATGTCCACACAAGGTTGGTGAGACACACACACACACACACACACACACACACACACACACACGTACATGCCTTGCCTACTTTGTGTGGACCCACGTTTGGTCAGTAGGTTGTGAGGGCCCCCCTTTCCACTATAGCTAGAATGATGACAAAAGTGTATGTCCACACAAGGTTGGTGACACACACACACACACACACACACACACACACACACGTACATGCCGTGCCTACTTTGTGTGGACCCATGTGTGGTCAGTGGGTTGTGAGGGCCCCCCTTTCCACTATAGCTAGAATGATGACAAAAGTGTATGTCCACACAAGGTTGGTGAGACACACACACACACACACACACACACACGAACGTACATGCCGTGCCTACTTTGTGTGGACCCACGTGTGGTCAGTAGATTGTGAGGGCCCCCCTTTCCACTATAGCTAGAATGATGACAAAAGTGTATGTCCACACAAGGTTGGTGACACACACACACACACACACACACACACACACACACACACCCACGTACATGCCTTGCCTACTTTGTGTGGACCCACGTTTGGTCAGTAGGTTGTGAGGGCCCCCCTTTCCACTATAGCTAGAATGATCAATCAATCAATCAATGTTTATTTATATAGCCCCAAATCACAAATGTCTCAAAGGACTGCACAAATCATTACGACTACAACATCCTCGGAAGAACCCACAAAAGGGCAAGGAAAACTCACACCCAGTGGGCAGGGAGAATTCACATTCAGTGGGACGCCAGCGACAATGCTGACTATGAGAAACCTTGGAGAGGACCTCAGATGTGGGCAACCCCCCCCCTCTAGGGGACCGAAAGCAATGGATGTCGAGCGGGTCCAACATGATACTGTGAAAGTTCAATCCATAGTGGCTCCAAGACAGCAGCGAGAGTCCCGTCCACAGGAAACCATCTGAAGCGGATCAGCAGCGTAGAGATGTCCCCAACCGATACAGGCGAGCGGTCCATCCTGGGTCCCGACGAGCGGTCCATCCTGGGTCTCGACTCTGGACAGTCAGTACTTCATCCATGGTCATCGGACCGGACCCCCTCCACAAGGGAGGGGGGGACATAGGAGAAAGAAAAGAAGCGGCAGATCAACTGGTCTAAAAAGGAGGTCTATTTAAAGGCTAGAGTATACAAATGAGTTTTAAGATGAGACCTAAATGCTTCTACTGAGGTAGCATCTCGAACTGTTACCGGGAGGGCATTCCAGAGTACTGGAGCCCGAACGGAAAACGCTCTATAGCCCGCAGACTTTTTTTGAGCTCTAGGAATCACTAATAAGCCGGAGTCTTTTGAACGCAGATTTCTTGCCGGGACATACGGTACAATACAATCGGCAAGATAGGCTGGAGCTAGACCGTGTAGTATTTTATACGTAAGTAATAAAACCTTAAAGTCACATCTTAAGTGCACAGGAAGCCAGTGCAGGTGAGCCAGTACAGGCGTAATGTGATCAAACTTTCTTGTTCTTGTCAAAAGTCTAGCAGCCGCATTTTGTACCAACTGTAATCTTTTAATGCTAGACATGGGGAGACCCGAAAATAATACGTTACAGTAATCGAGACGAGACGTAACATAATGATCTCGGCGTCTTTAGTGGACAAAATGGAGCGAATTTTAGCGATATTACGGAGATGAAAGAAGGCCGTTTTAGTAACGCTTTTAATGTGTGACTCAAAGGAGAGAGTTGGGTCGAAGATAATACCCAGATTTTTTACAGAGTCACCTTGTTTTATTATTTGGTTGTCAAATGTTAAAGTTGTATTATTAAATAGAGGTCGGTGTCTAGCAGGACCGATAATCAGCATTTCCGTTTTTTTGGCATTAAGTTGCAAAAAGTTAGCGGACATCAATTGTTTAATTTCATTAAGACACGCTTCCAACTGACTACAGTCCGGCGTGTTGGTCAGCTTTAGGGGCATGTAAAGTTGGGTGTCATCAGCATAACAGTGAAAGCTAATACCGTATTTGCGTATGACGTCACCTAGCGGCAGCATGTAGATGCTGAAGAGTACAGGGCCAAGGACCGAACCCTGGGGAACTCCACACGTTACCTTAACATAGTCCGAGGTCACACTGTTATAGGAGACGCACTGCATCCTATCAGTAAGATAAGAGTTAAACCATGACAGGGCTGAGTCTGACATACCAATTCGTATTTTGATACGCTCTAATAAAATATTATGATCGACGGTATCGAAAGCAGCGCTAAGATCGAGGAGCAGCAACATAGATGACGCATCAGAGTCCATCGTTAGCAATAGATCATTAGTCAATTTTGCGAGGGCTGTCTCAGTCGAGTGATTTGCCCTGAAACCGGATTGAAAGGTTTCACATAGATTGTTAAACGCTAAGTGCTCATTTAGCTGCTCCGCAACAATTTTTTCGAGGATTTTCGAAATAAAGGGAAGGTGAGACACCGGTCGGTAGTTTACCATGAGGTCAGGATCGAGGTTAGGTCTTTTAAGGAGAGGATGAATAACCGCTTTTTTGAATGCAACGGGAACAGTGCCCGAGGAAAGTGATAAGTTTATAATATTTAGCACTGATGGACCTAATAATACAAAAAGCTCCTTGATAAGTTTCCCAGGAAGTGGGTCAAGTAAACATGTTGTTTGTTTTATTCCATTTACACGTTGTAACAATCCTTCTAATGTTATTTCATCAAAACGAGAGAAACTATTTTGGATATTTGCAGTATCCGCCGTATATACAATCGTATCTGTGTTACTATAACCCCGTTGTAACTGAGACGCATTGTCTTTAATCTCCTTTCTAATAAGTTCAATTTTCTTATTAAAGAACTTCATAAAGTCATCTGCCGAATGGGTGGAGCTACTGGAAGGAGTCCCTTGTTGGGTTAGCGATGCTACAGTACTAAACAAAAATTTTGGATCGTTTTTATTAATGCGGATGAGATTTGAGTAATAATTAGTTTTAGCTAAGGTAAGCATGCGTTTATAAGTTATTAAACTATCACTCCATGCTTGATGGTGCACCTCAAGTTTAGTCGTGCGCCATTTGCGTTCCAGCTTTCTACATAATAATTTCTGAGCTCTAGTTTCTTCAGTAAACCATGGCGTACGCCTTTTTGGAGCCTTTTTTAACTTCAGCGGTGCTATACTATCAATGGTTTCGCGCAGGGCGTTGTTAAAGTTGTTAGTGAGGTTATCAATAGAGCCCACATACTTTGGGAACGGTGCCATTACCGAGGGCAGTAGGTCCGCAAGAGTCGTCGTTGTGGCAGCATTAATGTTGCGGCTGCTATAGCAGTTATTATTCTTATTAGCTTGCCGAACATGAGTCTGAACTTCGAATTTTATAAGGTAATGATCGGACATTACTTTAGTATACGGGAGTATCATAACTTTGGAGACGGTGATACGTCTGACAAGCACTAGGTCTATCGTATTGCCGCTGCGATGCGTCGGTTCATTTATTATTTGTGTAAGACCACAGCTATCAATTATAGTCTGGAGCGCCACGCACGGTGGGTCCAATGGGGTATTCATATGGATATTAAAGTCCCCCATTATAATTATATTATCGGCGTGCGTCACTAGATCAGCAACAAACTCTGAGAATTCACTAATAAAGTCCGAATAGGGCCCTGGGGGGCGGTAGATAACGGCCAGGCACAGAGGCAGAGGTGTGGCAGACTTCATAGAAAGCACCTCAAACGATTTATATTTATTATTTAAGTTAGGACTAAAGTTAAAGTTTTCGTTGTATATTAGTGCGACACCCCCTCCCCTTTTGAGGTGACGGGGCATTCGTATAGTTAGGAGGGGATGCCTCATTTATCGCAAAAAAGTCGTCTGGTTTAAGCCAGGTTTCGCTAAGACCGATGACGTTAAGGTTGTTGTCTCTAATGACCTCATTGACTAATAACGTTTTGGGAGACAAAGATCTGATGTTTAGAAAGCCCATATTATAGGTAGTGGGCTGTTTTAAGGAGTTGTTGATGAAATTATCCGTCGTAGCAATATTAATAATGTTACGTTTATTATGCGCAGTGTACTTAAAATAATTACGACCATATCTAGGAATTGATATGACGGGAATTTTCAGATTGTCTACTTGGCGCTGCGATAAACTGAACGCATCATAATTTGCCACCTCAGTAGAGCGCATGTCTAACTCTGACGAAGTCATAGACACAGTAGAAAAAACATTTTGTGAGTTGTGTATTATTCTACGAAAATTGCTATGTGTACAGGGATCATCCAGCCTGGCGCTGGCTAGTTCTAACTTAACTGACTCCATACCCAGGCTAGCAGGCTCTGTAATTGCCTGTGACCGGGCTTGCTCTAGTGCAGTTAGTCAAATGTGGCTCAATGCGAAGTCTATGTTCCGAGACAAGAGGATAGCGCCTTCCTGGTTAGGGTGAAGGCCGTCTCTCCTCAGCAAGCCAGGTTTTCCCCAGAAGGAGGGCCAATTATCAATAAACGTAAATCCCTGTTGTCTGCAGAAGCTATCCAGCCACCTGTTAAGAGAGACTAATCTGCTATATCTCTCATCATTGCCTCTCCCAGGCAGGGGGCCAGAGACAGTTACTCGATGCCTGGACATCTTTCTGGCGAGATTACAAGCCCTGGCTATGTTTCTCTTTGTAATCTCTGATTGTCTCATCCTAACGTCATTGGAGCCAACGTGTATTACTATATTCGCATAACTAGTGGTGCGGTTAGCCTGCCGTACGTGTTTACTAGACCTGTTGCGAGTTAGCTCCCTAAGATTAGCTTCAATGTCAGGTGCTCTGCCCCCGGGAATACACTTAATTGTGGCTGGTTTGCTAAGCTTTATGTTTCGGGTGAAGGAGTCCCCTATGACTAAAGTGTGGTGCCCGGTAGACTGGGGTGTAGGACTAGCTAAAGGGCTAAATCTATTATGCGTCTCAACCGGTACACCGTAGCTTGTAGGCCGGTTAGGGCTGCTACAAGCTGGGCTAGTTAGCTCGCTACAGCTAACGCTAGCAGATGTGTCCGCAACATCTAAAGTTACGAAATTACACTGCTCTAACTGGCGGACACGGCTCTCTAGCAAAGCCAACCTATCCATGAGTAAAGTGCACGAAGCGCAGGAAGCCATACTCACAGAAACTTTCCGTCGCCGAGTGGGGTGCCAGCTGTCTTCGGGAAGTGGTGGTCACGGTGGCGGGGGAGAAGCTTCCTTCAGACCGGCGCTGCCTTTCTCCGCTAGCCTCGTTAGCTTAGCAGCTAGCTAGCTGAGGGCGGAGTGGTGAGACAGAGATCGGGTGATTTGCAAGTTAAATGGAACTATTAAATATGTTCGATAAGTTGTAAATAAAGCTGCAAAACAGTTAAAATCACACAGATAGAACGATACTTAGCTTTTTTGCAACAAGAGCAGTCGGCGAGCAGTCATTCACGTTGACCCGGAACCAATGATAACAAAAGTGTATGTCCACACAAGGTTGGTGACACACACACACACACACACACACACACACACACACACACACACACCCACGTACATGCCTTGCCTACTTTGTGTGGACCCACGTTTGGTCAGTAGGTTGTGAGGGCCCC
>NC_084617.1:61793642-61796142 GCF_033978795.1 Nerophis ophidion | reverse complement strand
TTGGTAGTTGGCCGTCGGGTCTGGAGCTTCTTTCATCCTCTTATGTAGACCTGGCCCTCCCCTGCATGGATGCCGGCTGCTGGGGAGGTAAAGTGTACAAGCTTTAGTATGGCCTGTAGAGGCCTGATGATCTGGGATGAGATTGATAGCTCTATAAAAGAAACAAATTATATAAACATTTTGAAAAAGCGTTCTGAGAAGAGATTTCCGATAACTTCTTTTTTGCCGATATCCGATAATCCGGTATTGTCCAACTCTTAAAGGGGAACATTATCACCAGACCTATGTAAGCGTCAATATATACCTTGGTGTTGCAGAAAAAAGACCATATGTTTTTTTAACCGATTTCCCAACTCTAAAAGGGTGAATTTGGCGATTTAAACGCATTTCAATTGTTCGCTGTCGGAGCAATTACCTTTCACCCGTGACGTTACAAATGGAAGCAATCCGCTATTTTCTCAAACACATTACACACGCCAAGTCAAATCAGCTCTGTTATTTTCCGTTTTTTCGACTGTTTTCCATACCTTGGAGACATCATGCATCGTCGGTGTGTTGTCGGAGGGTGTAACAACACGATCAGGGACGGATTCAAGTTGACTTACGTGGAGTGTGCATCGATTAGCTTGGCATGCTAATCGATGCTAACATGCTATTTATGCGAGCTGTATGTACATTTTGCATCATTGTGCCTCATTTGTAGCTATATTTGCATCCAGCCTTTCCCTCCACCCACATTTTATGCCAAACAAACACAGACCAATCGACGGATTCAAGTTTGTTCTGTACATTTTACCGACGATAGCGATGCTACGACAGAGATGTGTGAATATCCTGCGACACTCAAAGCAGATGCATTTCCAACGATAAAGTCAACGAAATCACAAAGGTGAGTGTTGTTGATGTTATTGACTTATGTGCTAATCAGACATATTTGTTCACGGCATGACTGCCAGCTAATTGATGCTAACATACTATTTAGGCATTTGTAGCTATATTTGCATCCGGCCTTTCCCTCCACTCACATTTAATGCCAAACAAACACTTACCAATCGATGGATTTAAGTTGCTCCAGTGGTCAAAAGATGCAATCGTTGGTTAGAAGGCGATCGCCGAATTCGTCGTCGTTGCCTTTGTCCGTCGTGATATGGCTCAATAGCTTCAGTTTGTTCTTCGATTTCGTTTTCGCTATCTGCCTCCACCCTCCAACAATCCGTTTCAATACATGCGTAATCTGTTGAATCGCTTAAGCCGCTGAAATCCGAGTCTGAATCCGAGCTAATGTCGCTATATCTTTCTGTTCTATCTGCCATGTTTGTTTGTATTGGCGTCACGCAGTGACGTTACAGGAAAATGAACGGTTGGACTTACAGATAGCGAAAATCAGGCACTTTGAAGCCTTTTTCGGGATATTCCATGATGGGTAAAATTAAAAAAAAAACTTTGAAAAATAAAATAAGCCACTGGGAACTGATTTTTATTGGTTTTAACCCTTCTGAAATTGTGATAATTTTCCCCTTTAATTACCGCTTCCGATATTAACCGATACCGATATATACAGTCGTGGAATTAACACATTATTATGCCTAATTTTGTTGTGATGCCCCGTTGGATGCATTAAACAATGTAACAAGGTTTTCCAAAATAAATCAACTCAAGTTATGGAAAAAAATGCCAAAATGGCACTGCCATATTTATTATTGAACTCACAAAGTGCATTATTTTTTTTAACATGCCTCAAAACAGCAGCTTGGAATTTGGGATATGCTCTCCCTGAGAGACCATGAGGAGTTTGAGGTGGGCGGGGGGTGTATATTGTAGCGTCCCGGAAGAGTTAGTGCTGCAAGGGGGTCTGGGTATTTGTCCTGTTGTGTTTATGTTGTGTTACGGTGCGGATGTTCTCCTGAAATGTGTTTGTCATTCTTGATTGGAGTGGGTTCACAGTGTGGCGCATATTTTTAACAGTGTTAAAGTTGTTTATACGGCCACCCTCAGTGTGACCTGTATGGCTGTCGACCAAGTATGCGTTTAATTATTCACTTGTGTGTGTGAAAAGCCGTAGATATTATGTGATTGGGCCGGCACGCGTTTGCAGTGCCTTTAAGGCACGCCCCCAATATTGTTGTCTGGGTGGAAATCGGGAGAAATTCGGGAGAATGGTTGCCCCGGGAGATTTTCGGGAGGGGCACTGAAATTCGGGAGTCACCCGGGAAAACCATGAGGGTTGGCAAGTATGAGGCAAGTATGACTGGGAGACGCAACTGCTCTGTACTTCTCCCTACGTCCGTGTACCACTCCGTACAGCGGCGATTTAAAAAGTTATACATTTTACTTTTTGAAACCGATACCGTTAATTTCCGATATTACATTTTAAAGCATTTATCGGTAGTCCGATATTATTGGACATCTGTAGTTTTGAGCAACATGTATTACGACTTTATGCTTAGTACTTTTAGCACACTCCTATGGTTGAGGAATTCACATTAGTTGCATAATTTTG
>NC_084617.1:61768642-61788642 GCF_033978795.1 Nerophis ophidion | reverse complement strand
TCATTTGTGGCTGATTGGCACCTGGCCACACCTGGTGTCAATCAGCCTAGTCCTATTTAGACCTGTTTTCTCCCCCCGTCTGTATTGGATTATTGTACTGTCGCTCCTGTTTTGTTGTGTGGTGTTGTGTCGATGTCACCACTACCTGTCTTGTCGCTTGTAGCTTTTTCTACTTCTGTTCACTCTGTTCATGCCATAGTTCCGTCTTGTCACAGTAAGTGTTTTTGTTCTTAGTCAAGTTTGTTATCCGCTTCGTGCGCGCCTTTTGTTTGTACCCTTTTGTTCGGTTTTGTCTGAGTATTTTAATTAAATCATGTTTACCTGGAAAAATCCTGCATCCTTCTCCGCATCTTGGGGCTTGTCACCAACAAACTTTGACAGGAATGCAAATTGTAAACACAATTTCTGTACAGGAATAAACATTTTGTTGACAAATGTGATATTTAATCGGAGAGGAGAGACTTTTATTTAAAAAAATATATAATAATCGATCGAGATTAAAAAATAATAACTGCCAAGGCGAAGAGAGTGGAGACCTGCGATGGGATCGGTGGAAGTCAATGGGTTACACAACATAATCACAGGGTGTGACCCCGGGTGTCACTTACAGCGACGTACATGATACATACAGGACTCTGACACACATACCCTCGCTGACACGGATAACATTGTTCCACACACTCAAAGTGAGTAGAGGTGTTAAAAATGCATGCACATCGTAGATTACAGAACATAAGAGAATGACCGCCTGTATGGGTGTCGCTCTGGGGTGGCGTGGCTCGGATGGTAAAGCAGCCGGCCATAAACTTGAATCCAACTTCTGCCATGCTAGTCACTGCCATTGTGTCGTTGAGCAAGACGCTTCACCCACCTTTCTCCCCTTTACCCACACACTAGCATACTTGCCAACCCTCCCGGATTTTCCGGGAGACTCCCGAAATTCAGCGCGTCTCCCGAACACCTCCCGGAAGAAATGTTCTCCCGGAAATCTCCCGAAATTCACGCCCCCTCCAGCTCTATGCGGACATGAGTGAGGACAGCCTGTTTTCACGTCTGCTTTCCTGTTATATAAACATCTTGCCTGCCCAATCACGTTACAACATCTATGGATTTTTTTATAAAAAACTGCACACACAAGGAGACGAAGCAGAAGAGAGAGGAGGTTACAGCCATGGCGACGCCGTCTGAAATAGAGTGATTATATTTTGTCTGTTGCCATCTCCTGGTGAATGTTGGCTATAGCGTTATGGGGTTGCTTTTTGATTGGCCAACAATTTACGTGGTGTTGTGCAGCTGACGGCAAGTGACTCTCGCCAGTACGCAAATGGCAGAACAAAGGTTAATCAAATAGTGAAAGGTAATTGTTTTTTTTTTTTTTTAATAACCAGCAAGCCCAGTACATTTAGTAGAACAACTGTGTTTTTATTACTGTGTATTTGATAGGTGAAATTAAACAATTTATTTTATTTATATGTATATATAAATAAAATAAATATATAGAGCTAGAATTCATTGAAAGCCAAGTATTTAATACATATATATATTTGTTTTAAATATATATATATGAAATATATATGAAATACTTGAGTTGGTGAATTACACTCATACCTTCTTGACCACGCCCCCGCCCAAACAACGCTCCCAACCACACCTCCTCCCCACCCTCGACCGTGAATGTTGTCTGTCTATCTGTGTTGGCCCTGCAATGAGGTGGCGACTTGTCCAGGGTGTACGCCGATTGTAGCTGAGATAGGCGCCAGCGCCCCCCGCGACCCCAAAAGGGAATAAGCGGTAGAAAATGGATGGATAGATGGAATTGATTAACGTGGACCCCGACTTAAACGATTTGAAAACTTTATTCGGGTGTTACCATTTAGTGGTCAATTGTACGGAATATGTACTGTACTGTGCAATCTCAATCGAAAAGTCTCAATCAATCAATCAATGCAAGTGTAAAAAAAAAAGAACAACATTATTGTGGAGAGGAGGAGCCGGCAGTCAGAGAGCGCGGCAGGCCACGCCTCCTCGCCACCGTCTTGGGCCGAGCTCTGGCGTGGCCTGCCGCGCTCTCTGACTGCCGGCTCCTCCTCTCCACAATAACGTTGTTCTTTTTTTTTTTACACTTGCATTGATTGATTGATTGAGACTTTTCGATTGAGATGGCACAGTACAGTACATATTCCGTACGTTTTCTTTTTTTAAAAATATAACAAGTCCATTCGGAAATCGTACAAATTGTGGAGAGGCGGAGCTGGCTGTCCGACAGCGGGGGAGGGCACGTCAGAGCCCGGCCCAAGATGGCGGCGAGGAGGCATTGCTGGCAGTCCGACAGCAAGACAGGGAAAGCCGGAGCCTGGCCCAAGATTGCGGCGAGAAGGCGCGGAATCAGCCCCGCAAATATTATCAGGTGCATGGGTCGCCCAGCTGGGCACAATTTAAATCTCCTCTCGCACTGTTTAAAGGGGTAGCAGCCGTAAACACCGGGAGGAGATTTAAATTGTACCCAGCTGGGCGACCCACGCACCTGATAATATTTGCGGGGTTGATTCCGGCGCACCCCGCCTGGCTGCTTGCTCGCAGTCTGCGCCTCCTCGCCGAAATCTTGGGCCGGGCTCCAGCTTTCCCTGCCTCGCTGTCGGACTGCCAGCAACGCCTCCTCGCCGCCATCTTGGGCCTGGCTCTGGCGTGCCCTCCCCCGCTGTCGGACTGCCAGCTCCGCCTCTCCAAAATTATAATTTGCACAATTTCCGAATGGACTTGTTTTATTTTTAAACAAAGTAAACAATCTGAAGTTGACTTTATTTTTAAGTTATCGTGCCGTGATTTTACCAGTCCGGCCCACTTGGGAGTAGATTGTTCTCCCTGTGGCCTCCGATCTCAAATGAGTTTGACACCCCTGATCTAGATAATGGGGTTTTGAGCCACTGGAGAAAAAGTGTTGTATGAATAAAATGAATGAATTATGATTATTTCAATGTTACAAAACACACGGCGGAGGCCTAATTGGAATAAATGACCAATAAGTCCAATTTCTTAGTCATGCCCCTTATGGACACTCCTCTTCCTCCACCAGCTCCATGTTGTTATTCCCGTTACAATCAATTATTCAATATTTGTTTAAATAAATGAACATGGAAAATCATCTCCAAATGCAACAGAGTTAATCAAAATTAAAGGGGAAAAAAGTTTCTTCTATTTGTTGTTGTTGTGCTTCTTTTTCCTCTCACACGCTCGCCTTTTATACTTTTCTTGCATTGTACCATTGGACTTTTTCCTCTTTCATGTCAGTTCATTACGTTTAATTTATTAATGTCCAATATTTAATGTGCCAAAAATGTCAGATTCAAACAGATGAAAATGGGGCATTTTTTTTCTTTTTTCTCCCTGGTACGGGGGATGCTCAAGCTGTTTGCTGCTTCTTGTTGTGACTCTGGGGGCCTGACGAGGGGCGGGAGGGGAAGAAAGGAGAGAGAGGGAGGGGACCAGAGCGAGAAAGAGCGAACTCTTCAGTCAGACCTGCTGAAGTTTATCTTTAACCGAGCATCAAGCTCCCAAACCACAATGCTGCTCGGTGCCAAAAGGCACAACTTTACAGAAAGTAACCTCAAAACAAGGCTGGAGTTGGCGGGCGACACACACAACACACACACACACACAACTTTAGAAACACAAACAAACCTCGCAACCTTACTGTAACTTCAAAAACTTGATGCAGATGAAACTCAGAACTACTTGACTTCTCAGAGGTTCAACTCTTGTATCGCCGTGGAATCCATATTTCATCGGCAAAGCGATGTCTTACAGCCACTTTTAATATGAAAGCTTTTTTTTTTAGAGGAGAAAAAACAGTCGCAGCATCAAGAAGACTAACTCACACAGTGCAATGGCAGTCATTGATCTACACACTCTGTGTCCTTGAGGTCTGTCCCACTGTCACTCTGTGATCGATGCCTCATTGACTCACTGGGATCACACACACACACACACACACACACACACACACACACACACACACACACACACACTGAAGAGCATCAAATGTGCGTGAGTGAATGAGTGATGAGTGAGACTTTTGGAGTGATTCCAAAATGCAATATATTTCATAATACTAGCAACTGTCATTTGCAAGAGTTATATTACACAATTACAATACAATACTATCTCTTACATTGTATGGCCTTATAAATTATAATACATCACTTGATACTTAGTTACTGAGTTATTGTGTAGAAATATGGGGGGAAAAAAACTACAAACCCCGTTTCCATATGAGTTGGGAAATTGTGTTGGATGTAAATATAAACGGAATACAATGATTTACAAATCATTTTCAACCCATATTCAGTTGAATATGCTACAAAGACAACATATTTGATGTTCAAACTGATAAACCTTTTTTTTTGGGGGGCAAATAATCATTAACTTTAGAATTTGATGCCAGCAACACGTGACAAA
This sequence comes from Nerophis ophidion, assembly GCF_033978795.1. Lineage (NCBI taxonomy): Eukaryota > Metazoa > Chordata > Actinopteri > Syngnathiformes > Syngnathidae > Nerophis > Nerophis ophidion. Next base: position 61,784,187 of record NC_084617.1, on the reverse strand, counting down.
GAAGTTGGGAAAGGTGGCAATAAATACTGACAAAGTTGAGAAATTATCATCAAACACTTATTGTTGAGATCCGTACTCCGATCTTCCCATATTATGGTTTATTGTTGCATTTTTGTATCACCCTGTGTGACATCTTTATTTCCTGTTTAGTCTGTCACCATGGTAGCTCATTAGTTCACCTGTGACTGTTGATTACTTCCTTATTTAAGCTCGCCTTTTCTGTTCACTCATTCTCGGATCCTAATTTGCCCACGCGCAACAGTGACGACTCTCATCATTCTTCGTATGTATTTTCTCGCTAGCTCTTACGCTAAGCCACTTTATATTCCAGCTTTCATGCTGAATGTTTTTGTTTACTCTTTTGTGTCCTCGTGCCCAGTTTTAGTTTTCCTTGTGTTTATCCTAGCTTTCACGCTAGCGTCCTTTGTTTGCCTTTTCTCTTTACACCAGTGTTTTTGTTCCTAGCTTTTTATTATTTAATAAATCCATTTTATATCATACCTTTGCTGTGTTCTGCTTCGACGCATCCTTGGAAAAAACCCCACCGGCATTACCATGCCAAAGAAGAGTCCTCACACTTATTTGGAACATCCCACAGGTGTGCAGGCTAATTGGTTGGGAATAAAAGCTGCTTGAATGTTTGGTTCATTCATTATTGTTACTTTATTTTCAAATGTATTATTAGCCTGTGGAAAAAAATTGATATTTACCTCAGAAGATGGCAAATGGAAAAAAAGGCACAACATTTTTATTTGAATTTTATTTGATATGCCATTGATATTTTTTTAATTATTATTATTATTATTTGAAACTGGATTTTGCATGTCACTAAAGTTATATAAGCCTTGTTTGTTCAATGTTTATTGCAAAACTTGTTTGGGCTTCACGGTGGCAGAGGGGTTAGTGCGTCTGCCTCACAATACGAAGGTCCTGCAGTCCTGGGTTCAAATCCAGGCTCGGGATCTTTCTGTGTGGAGTTTGCATGTTCTCCCCTTGAATGCGTGGGTTCCCTCCGGGTACTCCGGCTTCCTCCTACTTCCAAAGACATGCACCTGGGGATAGGTTGATTGGCAGCACTAAATTGGCCCTAGTGTGTGAATGTGAGTGTGAATGTTGTCTGTCTATCTGTGTTGGCCCTGCGATGAGGTGGCGACTTGTCCAGGGTGTAACCCGCCTTCCGCCAGATTGTAGCTGAGATAGGCGCCAGCGCCCCCGCTACCCCAAAAAGGGAATAAGCGGTAGGGAATGGATGGATGGATTGTTTGGGTCCCTATTAAAAGGTTAATTTGTTCAACCTTGGCCCGCAGCTTTGTTCCGTTTAAAATTTTGTCCCACTCTGTATTTGAGTTTGACAGCCCTGTCTTGTATCGTGATATGGCTTAAAAATATTGAGATATTAAAAAAAGGCCATATCGCCCAGAATTTCTAAAACAATGGATAGCTGCAGCCCCTTAGCGCGTGCGAGTGAGTAACATTTACAGGAAGGACGGTGCATGTGTGCATGTGGTCAGCGATGATGCAACTGATTGTGTGCGACTTCCAGCGCGGCCGTGTTCAACACGACAATGAGAGTGTGCGGACACACATTTGGAGTTGTCATAGTGACCACAGAGCAGCACAAAGTGTTCAAGAAGCGCTTTCTTGAACACTTTGCCAATTTGGTTAATTATGTCTTTGTGCTGATGAATAGACCCCCTCCCCTTCCCGTCCCCGCCCCCGCTCCTGTCCCAACTCAGGCCTGACTATGGCCAGCTGACACACACACACTGACATACACGTACACACACACACATACATGCAGTGTGTTTGGGGAGAGGCTGAGTGCGCGCGGGATAACTGGGAGCGGGCGGCTGGAGGTAGCAACATAGAAGATAATGAGCCAGTGGCTGTCAGGAATGGTTAGGCGTCTGCACAGGCTAAGGCGGGGCCGGCGGAGGAGTGGACGGGTGGAGGGGTGGAGGCCTTCACAAATCAGCACACACACACACACACACAAACACAAATGCATGCTCAGAGTTGGTTGAGCACAAGTCGCCGGACTCTTTTTACACAGTTTCCCAGCAATGATGACTCGTTCACCTCCTCGCCCCTCCAACTCAGCATGACGTGGTTTATTTAAAAAAAATAAAAAAAACGCAAAACCTGAAACGCTGGCATGCATTGAGAAGACGCTTTAGTTCCAGTCAGCGAGTCCTGCTGTCCACTGCGTGTGTTTGCTATGTTGCTCTGCCTACATTACATGAATGTGCAGAGCGGCTCTCATACATTGACAACCATCTGTCAATGACGCACACAGACACACACTCCACCTTCGGCAGAGGCGATCAATACAGTTCTGTCGCGGGCAAAGAGCTTGGGAGAAAGAGCAGCTGATTGTTTCCGTTTACGTCCCAACTCTCCTGTCCAGTAGATAAAAGCGGTTGACAAAACCACAAGTGAAGCATGATGGTGGCAGCGTCAAGATTGGTTTCTTTTAGGGCTGGGCGATATATCGATATACATGTCTTTGTGCGATATAGGAAATGACTATACGAGTACACGTTCTCACGCAGTTGCTTTTACAGTGGGGCAAAAAAAGTATTTAGTCAGCCACCGATTGTGCAAGTTCTCCCAGTTAAAATGATGACAGAGGTCTGTAATTTTCATCATAGGTACACTTCAACTGTGAGAGACAGAATGTGAAAAAAAAAAAAAAAATCCAGGAATTCACATTGTAGGAATTTTAAAGAATTTATTTGGAAATTATGGTGGAAAATAAGTATTTGGTCAACCATTTAAAGCTCTCACTGATGGAAGGAGGTTTTGGCTCAAAATCTCACGATACATGGCCCCATTCATTCTTTCCTTAAAGGGGAACATTATCACAATTTCAAAAGGGTTAAAAACAATAAAAATCAGTTCCCAGTGGCTTGCTGTATTTTTTGAAGTTTTTTTCAAAATTTTACCGGTCCCGGAATATCCCTAAATAAAGCTTTAAAGTGCCTTATTTTCGCTATCTTCGAAACCACTATCCATTTCCCTGTGACGTCACACAGGGCTGCCAATACAAACAACATGCCGGTTACCACAGCAAGATATGGCGACATTAGCTCGGATTCAGACTCGGATTTCAGCGGCTTAAGCGATTCAACAGATTACGCATGTTTTGAAACAGATGGTCGGAGTACGGAGGAAGATAGCGAAAATGAAATTGAAGAAGAAATTGAAGCTATTGAGCGAATAGCTGTTGACGCTATTCGGCCATAGCGTGGGTGTACCTAATGAAGTGGCCCATAGCATGGCTGCCTTATTAGCATCGCCGGTAAAATGTGCGGACCAAACGATCCGGACTTTCGCATCTTGTGACACTGGAGCAACTTAAATCCGTCGATTGGTAAGTGTTTGTTTCGCATTAAATGTGGGTATCTAGTTTCAAATGTACATACAGCTAGTGTAAATAGCATGTTAGCATCGATTAGCATAGCATGTTAGCATCGATTAGCTGGCAGTCATGCCGTGACCAAATATGTCTGATTAGCACATAAGTCAACAACATCAACAAAACTCACCTTTGTGATTTTGTTGACTTTATCGTTGCAAATGCATCTGCAGGTTATCCATACATCTCTGTGCCATGTCTGTCTTAGCATCGCCGGTAAAATGTGCAGACACTCTGGTACATTCAATTGGGGTCTGGCGGCAGATTTCTTGCCAGTGGTGCAACTTGAATCCCTCCCTGTTAGTGTTGTTACACCCTCCGACAACACACCGACGAGGCATGATGTCTCCAAGGTTCCAAAAATTAGTCGAAAAAACGGAAAATAACAGATCTGAGACCCGGTGTTTGTAATGTGAAAATGAATATGGCGGGTGTGTTACCTCGGCGACGTCACGTTCTGACGTCATCGCTAAAAGACCGATAAAACAGAAAGGCGTTTAATTTGCCAAAATTCACCCATTTAGAATTCGGAAATCGGTTAAAAAATGGAGATTGATACTTTTTTTGACCATATTTATTTACTTGCAAACTTTGGAAGTATTTTAGTGTCATTCATCATAGTTATAAATGATCATAGCTTCAATATAGAGGCAACTTTTTTTTCCACTCTACTGGTACTTAAAAGGCCTACTGAAACCCACTACTACCGACCATGTAGTCTGATAGTTTACATATCAATGATGAAATATTAACATTGCAACACATGCCAATACCGCCGGTTTAGTTTACTAAATTACAATTTTAAATTTCACGCGGAATTTCTTGTTGGAAACGTCGCGGAATAATGACGCATACGATGACACGTGCGCATGACGTCTCGAGTTGGAGGGGACATTTTAGCGCAGCACCATTTGCGGCTAAAAGTCGTCTCTTTTCATCGCGCAATTACACAGTATTCTGGACATCTGTGTAGCTGAATCTTTTGCAATTTGTTCAATTAATAATGGAGAAGTCAAAGTAGAAAGATTTAGGTGGGAAGCTTTAGCCTTTAGCCACACAAACACACAGTGTTTCCTTGTTTAAAATTCCCGGAGGTGAAGCTTTACTATGGATCAGAGCGGTCAAGCGAACATGGATACCGACCATTTGTCAACCAGCAGGTTTCGGTGGGAAAATTGTGGTAAAAAGTCGCCTCTTACCGGAGATCTGCGGAGCTTGCGCCGTCCATGCAGCTGCCGTCTACTTCCCTCAGACACTGGCATCAAAACACCCGTGGACACACCCCTCCGACTATCAGGTCCTATTAAACTCACTAAACCACTAGCAACACAATAGAAAGACAAGGGATTTCCCAAAATTATCATAGTTAATGTGTTTAAAAACATCTGAATCGCTCAAAATGCAATCGCCTTTTTTTTTTTTTTTACTTTATTTTATTTATTTATTTTTTCTAGTCCTTTGCTATCAATATCCTCAGCCACGAATCTTTCGTGCTCGCTCAAATTAAGGGCAAATTGTTGTTTTCTCGGTCCGAATAGTTCTTTTTGTTGGAGGCTCCCATTATAAACAATGCGAGGATGTGAAGAGCCCTCACACGGGTGACGTAATCGTCTGCTACTTCCGGTAAAGGCAAGGCTTTTCTATTAGCGACCAAAAGTTGGGAACTTTATCGTGGATGTTCTCTATTAAATCCTTTCAGCAAAAATATGGCAATATCGCGAAATGATCAAGTATGACACAGAATGGAACTGCTATTCCCGTTTAAATAAGAAAATGTCATTTCAGTAGGCCTTTAAATGTGAGCAAACAAAATTAAATAACTTTAATCAAGATGAAAAATAGCTGTTTGACTAACGAGATATTTTTTATTTGCTTTGTATATTAGACTAAGTGGTTCGTCTTAAAGGGGCTGTTTGCATCATTTACAAAGGCGCTAACTTTCTAATGTATTTTAAGCTTTATATCCGGCCCTCCTATGGCTTCTGGCACGTAAAGACGTAATTACCTACGTATGTAACACATGCAATCGCATTAGCTTTGGGTGTTGTTAGCTATTAATAGCAATTTGGATAGTTAGCCTTAGCTGTCATTGAATGTGTATTTAATCATAACAACAACAATATTGCCAATTGTTCGTTTCTTCTCATGGACAGTTTTTTTTTTTTGCATGTGTGCACAGGCTTCATGCGCATCTGTGTGGATGAGGCAAAAACACCAAACTTTACTTTTCTTGCAGACAAGTACAGTTTGACAATAAAGACACTAATATTATTCATTATAAGAATAAAGCATACTTAAAAATGTAAATAAAAGCAGGAGATGTCTGTGCACCTTTCTTTGGGACGAGACTCACAGACATGGGTATTACAGCCGCAATAAAGCCAAATTGTGTTTTCTTTGAGGTTTATTCATATGACATGGGACAATGACTCAGTAAGACACTGATACAGTAACACCCCCACAGGCACTCTGCACCTTCTGCATTCAGGACTTTTCTTTTTTTTTTTAACAACTGAAAGATAGGGCTTGGCACAGGTCTAGTTACAGTACACTTGTATGTTCTATACCTGGCATTTGTACATTTAGGTGGCAACTTTTGATAGCCACAGCACTTTAAAGGCCTACTGAAACCCACTACTACCGACCACGCTGTCTGATAGTTTATATATCAATGATGAGATCTTAACATTGCAACACATGCTAATCCGGCCGGTTTAGTTTACGAAATAGCAATTTTAAATTTTACGCGGAAGTATCATGCTAAAACGTGGCGGTATGATGACGCGTGTGCGTGACGTCATCCATTGTAGAGGACGTTTTGTTCCAGCACCGTTCACAGCTATAAGTCGTCTCTTTTCATCACAAAATTCCACAGTATTATGGATATCTGTGTTGCTGAATCTTTTGCAATTTGTTCAATGAAAAATGGAGACGTCAAAGATGAAAGCTGTAGGGGGAAGCGGTGTATTACGGCCGCCTTTAGCCACACAAACACAGCCGGTGTTTCATTGTTTACATTCCCGAAAGATAACGGTGAAGCTTTACTACTTTACTATGGAACAGAGCGGTCAAGCGAACATGGTTCCCTACCACAGTGGTTCTCAACCTTTTTTCAGTGATGTACCCCCTGTGAACATTTTTTTAATTCAAGTACCCCCTAATCAGAGCAAAGCAATTTTGGTTGAAACAAAAAGATAAAGAAGTAAAATACAGCACAATGTCATCAGTTTCTGATTTAGTAAATTGTATAACAGTGCAAAATATTGCTCATTTGTAGTGGTCTTTCTTGAACTATTTGGAAAAAAGATATAAAAATAACTAAAAACGTGTTGAAAAATAAACAAGTGATTCAATTATAAATAAAGATTTCTACACAGAAAAGTAATCATCAACTTGAAGTGCCCTCTTTGGGGATTGTAATAGAGATCCATCTGGATTCATGATCTTTTTTCCAAACATTTCTTCACAAAAAAATAAATCTTTAACATCAATATTTATAGAACATGTCCACAAAAAAATCTATCTGTCAACACTGAATATTGCATTGTTGCATTTATTTTCACATTTATATTTTCTTGAAGTATTATTCAATAAATATATTTATAAAGGATTTTTGAATTGTTGCTATTTTTAGAATTTAAAAAAAAAATCTCACATACCCCTTGGCATACCTTCAAGTACCCCCAGGGGTACGCGTACCCCAATTTGAGAACCACTGCCACGTGTCAACCGGCAGGTTTCGGTGAGAAAATGGTGGTAATAAGTCGGCTCTCACCGTACACATGAGCGGAGAGCTTGCGTCGTTCCTCCTGCGCCTGTCAAAGAGGCAGCCGCGACTCTCTTGCCTCCTCCCACCGGCCGCCCCCGATTGTCGGATGCTTCCACCGTGGAGGAGGGGGGGGGGGGGGAATCTCAGCTCGGCCGCCTTTGCCCCGTCGAGAAACGTGGCTTCCCTCGGAGAAACTGGCGGTCACCACACCCGTGGCCACACCCCTCCGACTTTCAGGTTGTACAGGTACGACCATATAATCTCACTAAAACACTAGTAACACAATAAGCAGATAAGGGATTTTCCAGAATTATCCTAGTAAATTTGTCTAATAACATCTGAATCGCTCTGCCGTCTAGTTTTTTTTCTTTTTTTTCTAGTCCTTCACTCTCACTTTCCTCATCCACGAATCTTTCATCCTCGCTCAAATTAATGGGGAAATTCTCGCTTTCTCGGTCTGAATCGCTCTCGCTGCTGGTGGCCATGATTGTAAACAATGTGAGGATGTGAGGAGCTCCACAACCCGTGACAAGAAACGCTACCACTGCCGCCGCCCGGAGCTGTCGCTTTATTTTTTTTTTAGTGCCTCACTCTAACTTTCCTCATCCACGAATCTTTCATCCTCGCTCAAATTAATGGGGAAATTGTCGCTTTCTCGGTCCGAATAGCTCTTGCTGCTGGAAGCTATGATTATAAACAATGTTAGGGTTTGTGAGGAGCCCTACAACCCGTGACGTCACGCGCACATCGTCTGCTACTTCCGGTAAAGGCAAGGCTTTTTTATTAGCGACCAAAAGTTGCGAACTTTATCGTCGGTGTTCTCTACTAAATCCTTTCGGCAAAAATATGGCAATATCGCGATATGATCAAGTATGACACGTAGAATGGACCTGCTATCCCCTTTAAATAAGAACATCTCATTTTTAGTAGGCCTTTAACGAAGCCCCTTACTGATGTCTGCAGACCCAGAATGACAGCTTTACTCCCTCATGCGGGTGTGTTTCCACATAGCTCCTCCAGCACAATAAACATGTATTGTTGGTGCAGCAGTCGTGGACAGATGTGCTGCGATAGCAAAGCTCAGTAGTGTCAAGAATGTTTGTCCACAGCAGGATGGACTTGCACAGATGTTATTAATTATCAAGGCCTTGCAGTCATCGACAGTATGCTCACGACCCCTTCTCTCTTTTAATTACAGCTCCCTCTCATTTGTGGCGTCATTAACAGTTGCTGTGCACGTTCTCCTGTTTGCGCGTCCATATGCCTTTCATTGTCATTTCCTGATGATGCCCTTTGGCGGCTTTCTCCGCTTCTCTTCCTGTCTGCAGTTTATTTGGACTAGGGTTGTACAGTATACCGTTATTAGTACAGTACCGCGATACTAATGAATACTGTCTACCCCGCAGGTTTGAGGACCAGTCATAGACAATTTAGAGTGAAAAGCAAATTTTATTTTCACCCGCATAAAAAAAATTCTAACTTGGATTGTTTTCCTGGCTTCGAGACTCTCCAGAAGGACAGTGCAGCGAAGACACAACAAACTCCCTTCTTGTCTCTCATGGAAACACACCTGTTGTTGTTGACCTTGGACTAGCGACTGCAATACATCAAGGCCGTGGAACAGAGACACACGACGGGCTTACACACACACACACACACACACACACACACACACACACACACACACACACACACATCCACAAAAATATACGCCACGCATACACACCCCATCCCCCCCAACCCAACACCCTCGACGCAAATCCCATAGGGGTGATGAATGGATGGTCAGCGCCTGAGAGCTGCGGCCTACCCCCATGACCTTGAACTACCTTCCCTCTGTTGCTAGATATCTCGAGATGTATGTTGTAATATGTACATGTGCTTTGCTATGGAGGTTTTTTCCCACTCCAGACTGGGCCCTCTTAGGAGCCCAGTCTGGATTGTATTTTTTTACTCATCCTTCCTCAGCGTTTATCTTTTTCCTTGTGGCGACCTATCAGCGTTCTTGTTCTGTAACCCTGTACACTGTTTGTTTGTCTAATCTTGAACAGGTTTGTGCTGAAAACACAGTTTTGTTGTACTTGTGGAATGACAATAAAGACCTATCCTATCCTATCCTATCCTATCCTATCCTATCCTAACCTATCCTATCCTAATAATTTTCGGTACTGTACAGTCTCTGACACGAACTGGTTACCAAACAGCATTATTTCAGTTTTACTGAGATTCAATGATAGTTTGTTTTTGACAAACCATCTTTTTAATTTGTTCATTTCTTCCGTTATAATTTGTATTAGCTTCTGTGTTCCTGAACGAAACACTGTTGTGTCATCCGCAAATAATACTAACTTTAAATCTTTTGTAACTTCACAAATGTGATTTACATATACATTGAATAATTTAGGTCCTAGTATTGATCCCTGAGGTACACCACAGGATATATTTAGCATTGTAGATGTGTGTCCGCCTAGCTTCACGTATTGTTTCCTGTTCAGTAGATACCTTCTTATCCAGTTTAAGACCAACCGTCTTATGTCATATCGTTGTAGTTTTTTGATTAAAATATTGTGATTAATTGTATCAAATGCTTTAGTGAGATCCATAAGCTCTGTATCCGTATTGGTTCTCATCGAGTACCCCATTTTTCGGAGTATAAGTCACATCAGAGTATAAGTCGCACCTGCCGAAAATGTATAATAAAGAAGGGAAAAAAGATCGCATTTTTTGGGGGAAATTTATTTTAAAAAACCCAACACCAAAAATAGACATTTGAAAGGCAATTTAAAATAAAGAATAGTGAACAACAGGCTGAATGAGTGTATGTTATATGACGCATAAATAACCAACTGAGAAGGTGCCTGGTATGTTAACCTAACATATTATGGTAAGAGTCATTCAAATAACTATAACATATAGAACATGCTATACGTTTACCAAACAATCTGTCACTCCTAATCGCTAAATCCCATGAAATCTTATACGTCTAGTCTCTTACGTGAATGAGCTAAATAATATTTTTTGATATTTTACGGTAATGTGTTAATAATTTCGCACATAAGTCGCTCCTGAGTATAAGTCGGCCAAACTATGAAAAAAACTGTGACTTATAGTCGGAAAAATACGGTATTCTATTTTTGTTTGTGAAACTCTCTAATCTGTTATTGAACAGTTTTTCAATGATTTTAGAAAATTGTAGAAGTAAAGACACAGGTCTATAATTTGTAAATTGATGTTTGTCTCCAGTCTTATAAATTGGTGCAACATTAGCTATTTTCATTTTGTTTGGAAATGTCCCTGTTTAAAATGAACGGTTATTAATATACATTAATGGTCCTGAGATCTCTTCAATAACCTTTTTCATCATTTCCGTATGTGTGTAGACAGAAAAGGGAGAATGGACGCATTTTGGCTTAACAACTAATGAAAAAGGTGAAGTTATAACACTGAAACATAAAACTGAGACATGGCTTGCTAGCTAGCGGCTAACGTCCATCCGTCGTCTGCAGTGTTTGAGCTACTTCTAAATCACTAATCCTGGTCTCCATGGTGACAAATAAAGTAAGTTTCATCCCTGCAGGACGAGAAATAGCTAAACATGTTTCAATACACACCGCAGCTCACCGGCGTCAAAATGTAAACAAACACCATTGGTGGATCTACAACTAACATCCACTGTAATGATATCAAGTACAGGCACGTATCTAGTCAATATTACTATTATTACAGCAATATTTTTTGGCATCAAAAATTCTTCTTTCGTTTTTAAAAAAAAATGTATATTATGTTTATAAACTCAGGAAATATGTCCCTGGACACATGAGGACTTTGAATAAGACCAATGTATGATCCTGTAACGACTTGGTATCGGATTGATACCCAAATTTGCGGTATCATCCTAAACTAACGTAAAGTATCAAACAACAGAAGAATAAGTGATTATTACATTTTAACAGAAGTATAGCTAGAACACGCTAAAAGAGAAAGTAAGCAGATATTAACAGTAAATGAACAAGTAGATAATTAATTTTCTACTACTTGTCCTTAATAATGTTGACAAAATAATAGAACGATAAATGATACTACACTAATTAGTGTCAAGGCGTGGACTATGGTGTGGTTTGTTTTCCCGTGGTGCAAAGCGATTGGAACGGACACGATGTGAAAGTAACGACATATTTTAATCTTAGCTCAAAAAAAGGAACAAAGGAAAGGCGCTCACAGAGGAGGTACAAAAACTTGGCTATGAAACAAAACTATCACTACAACATAAACTATGGACATAAAAAAAACTTGCAAACTATGGTATGAATAACAAAACTTACAGGGAACGAGAAAACGGCATGGATCATCAACATGGAGCAAGGGTGTATAAAGGATGATGTCGCCAGCCTGACTGCCTGGCAACTACAGGCTTGAATTGTGCTGTGGTGCTTGAAAACAGGTGCGTGAGTTCAAATAAACCAGGTGCGTGACATGACAGGTGAAAACTGATTGCTAGTCATGGTGACAAATCAAACAAGAGTGCGCAAAAACAGGAAATAATGGAGTCAAAAACAAAACAGAACATAACTAAACAGACATGATCACAAAGACATGACAACTAGGAGCCTTTGTTTGTTTACTTACTACTAAAAGACAAGTTGTCTTGTATGTTCACTATTTTATTGAAGGACTTAAAGGCCTACTGAAACCCACTACTACCGACCACACAGTCTGATAGTTTATATATCAATGATGAAATATTAACATTGCAACACATGCCAATACGGCCGGTTTAGTTTACTAAAATACAATTGTAAATTTCCCGCGGAGTTTCCTGTTGAAAACGTCGCGGAATGATGACGCGAGTTTGTGACGTTATTGGTTGGAGGGGACGTATCAGCCAGCACCACTTGCGGCTAAAAGTTGTCTCTTTTCATCGCGCAATTACACAGTATTCTGGACATCTGTGTTGCTGAATCTTTTGCAATTTGTTCAATTAATAATGGAGAAGTCAAAGTAGAAAGATGGAGTTGGGAAGCTTTAGCCTTTAGCCACACAAACACACTGTGTTTCCTTGTTTAAAATTCCCAGAGGTGAAACTTTACTATGGATCAGAGCGGTCAAGCGAACATGGATCCCGACTAATTGTCAACCGGCAGGTTTCGGTGAAAAATTGTGGTAAAAAGTCGCCTCTTACCGGAGATCAGCGGAGCTTGCGGCGTCAATGCAGCTGCCGTGACTTCCCTCAGACACTGGCGTCAACACATCTGTGGACACACCCCTCCGACTATCAGGTACTATTTACCTCACTAAAACACTAGCAACACAATAGAAAGATAATGGATTTCCCAGAATTATCCAAGTAAATGTGTCTAAAATGCAATCGCCTTGTTTTTTTTAACTGTATTTATTTTTTTTTTTTAATCTTTCTAGTCCTTCACTATTATAATCCTCATCCACAAATTTTTCATCCTCACTCAAATTAATGGGGAAATTGTCGCTTTCTCGGTCCGAATAGCTCTTGATGCTGGAGGCTCCCATTATAAACAATGTGAGGATGTGAGGAGCCCTCACACCGGTGATGTCATCATCTGCTATTTCTGGTAAAGGCAGGGCTTTTTTTATTAGCGACCAAAAGTTGCAAACTTTATCGTCGATGTTCTCTACTAAATCCTTTCGGCAAAAATATGGCAATATCGCGAAATGATCAAGTATGACACATAGATTGGACCTGCTATCCCCGTTTAAATAAGAAAATCACATTTCAGTAGGCCTTTAACTGCCATAAGAAACATATGTTTAATGTACCCTAAGATGTTTTTTGTAAATAAAGCCAATAATGTATAATATTTTGTGGTCCCTTTTAATTAGAAAAGTACCGAAAAGTGTCGAAATTTTTTAGTACCGGTGCCAAAATATTGCTATCATTACAACACTAATTTGGACTATTTTCTGCCTTTCTCATTTTTTTTTCACAGCAGCAGTTACAGAAAGGGACTCTCCTTTTGCGGGATATGCATCCCCGCCCTTGAGGTTGTCGGTCAATTCTCATCGGCTCTGGTTGATGGTTGACCTTTGACTTCTTGTTGCGGGGTTAGGGGGGAGTCTCAGAAATGACGTGTCAGAAGGCTGATAATGATAATAAAGGACTGGTGAGAAGGCGGAAGCGTATAAGTTGATGTCGGGAGTGGGCTGTCACTGAGACTCTGCTAATGATGTACAGATGGCCCGTGAGCCTCCCCTCCCCACACCAGTAATCTAATGAGGAGACGTGGATTACCGTTAACTCAGATTAATTTTTAACATGGTGGAGGACACGGCGGTGACAGCCATGATTATTATCATTACCATAATCATTCCCACTTCGTCTGTCACTCAGTGCGCCGTCACGTGGGTCGGGTAAATACTGTACGCGAGCTGGCACGGGCTTTTTTGGGAAAGCGCGTTCATTTGCATGGAGTCTAGACATGGCATCACGTCATCATCCTTTTGTTTTTCATCAACAATATGCGCTGACCCTCGGTCGGGACGGGGCAATATTTCAACATGTAAGAGCAGCAGAAAAAACACGGAAAAACATAGAAGGCCTTTTGTTTTAGGGTGAGCGCGTGAGGAGGGGATGCAGAAATGCAGAAGAACAGAATTCCCATCGTTTTGGATGGAAGTGACAGAGTCCTGGTTTGTTAAGAATGCACGTATAATGGAAGGAGAAGGACACAACATTTTCCAATAATGCACATGATGAAAAAATGGCCATATTCAGCATTTCATTCCCCTTTATTTGTTCACCGCTGGAGGACAAAACGGGCATTACATGTGTTCCTTATGTGATACAATTACTCTGTTTGAAAGTTAGTCGTGTAATATATATATATATATATATATACATATATACATACACACATACATATACATATATATATGTGTGTATGTATGCATGTATATATATATATACATATATATATGTGTGTATGTATGTATGTATATATATATTAATATGTATGTATGTGTATGTATATATTCGTTTATGTATGTGTATATATATATTAGTGTATGTATGTGTATATATATATATATATGTATATAAGTATGTATGTATGTGTATGTATATATATGTCTATGTATATATATATATATATATCCATACCTACGCACGCACATATATATACATATATATACATATATATATATATACATATATATGTATATATATATATATATGTATATATATGTCTATATATATATATATATATATATATATATATTTATACGTATATATATATGTCTATATATATATATATATATATATATGGACATATATATATATATATATATATATATAGACGTATATATATGTCTCTATATATATATATATATATATATATACATATATGTATATACTTAATTTCCTTTGGGGGGGGCAGTTATATATAACGTGCCAGATGTATACTAAACCGAGTCGCGCCTGCTTTGATTGAATTTTTATAATTAAATTAATAATTAAATTTAATTTTTTTATGAGGAATGGAAAAACGAAAAAAAAAAAAAAAAAGTGCAACAAGATTTTGGCAGTTTTTTCTGTTTTGTAAATACACTGGGATAGGTGTAAAAAGCTTATGCTTATTTCATTTCAGACTATATGTATATGTTAAAAAAAAAAGTATTCTCCTTATCCGTCAAATGTTTAAATGTCTGAATGAAAGAAAAGAAACTTGAAAAAAAAAAGACACTTTTTGTGTAATTCTAACGCCATAGGTGCTGTAAAAATAATATTTCATTTTGTCTATGGTATCAAAATAATTGTTTTATTGAATTATTGACTTATTCAAGACTGTAATTACCCAAACTCAAATATTCCCTTCTGCATCTTAATTGAGAATTATTGCATATTACTTTTCCCATTAATAAAAAACGGTTATTTTTTTACAAAAAAGGCCATAACACATATAAATAATAAACAATTTAAATCAATATGCATACATTAAGTTGTTTGAAGATTAAAGCAATGAAAGTAAAAAAAAAATCTAAATAATTGCTTACTAACTTTAATGAGCGGGTCCTTTTTGGACCCCAAGAGTAAGAGTTTATAGTCAATTTTAAACTTGCACAAGGGTTAAATGATACTTGTGCTAATTTCGTCCATATAATTTATGTCAGCATAAAAATGCTTAAAAATAGCATGAAAGTAGAGGGAAAGCCTGCATTTGTGAATTTGCACGTGTGTGTGTGTGTGTGTTTGTGTGTGAGAGAGAGGTTGGGGGTTAGCCAGAGTCAGACGGTGCCTAATCCTCACATCCCTCTTTCTCTTAAAACAACAATAACAGGGATGAGACAAGATAAAACAGTCTCGGTCATTGTTGCTTCAAACAATGAATG